>NC_092052.1:114261929-114561929 GCF_003086295.3 Arachis hypogaea | reverse complement strand
TAACTAAATTTAAAGGTCAAAATTTGTATATTGCAATAATCTTTTGTCTCCAACATTACGGGGAAGAGGTAGTAAACTAACAGCTTAACCTAAATCAGAACACTCCGTCAAATTAAAGAAAATATTATAAATATAAAATATGCAACTGATAGAGAGTGAGAAGTAAAACAACTTGTGTCCAGCAGCACGTTGACAAGGTCTATACCGCAAAAGAATGAATCTGTCGCTGTCCCCCCTTATCACATTTCATAATTTTTCTAATGAATCAAACACATTTAGATGTATTTTTTATTGCTTTATATTTTGGCAGCGGAGCTCCCAGATATACATAACGGGACAAAGTTCGTAATACTTCATACCAAGTCCCAGCAACCACATCCAGGCACGGACCTACATGGAACCATGGGGGGGCACTTGCCCCCACTCTCATTTAATTTTTTTAAACAAAAAAAAATATATACATATATAATATGCCCCCATTTTAAATTTTAAATGATCCCATTACAAATAAATTAAACTAATTATTTAAAACCTTGAATCCATTTTATCTTGCTATCATTTTGATTATGAGTTAACCTAATTAAATTTAGTCTTCTCTCATTCTCAAATCCTAGTCGTCACTCATTTATTCTCTTAAACTCTCTTCTTAGTTTCATATTTTCAACATTTTTTTCTATTCCTTGTTTAGTGGTCATCTTGTCTTCATCAACAGGTAAATTTTAAATTCTCTATTTTGTTTTATACAGCTCTCTATGATTTTATGTTTTTTTTCAATTTTATTGTTTCTCTTTTCATATTTTCGATTGCAAATTTTAATTCAAACAATTATAGTTTAGGTATTAATCTATTTTTATATTCTCTTCATGAATTTATATATTTTATTTTATTTTTGATTTAGTGATCCTTATTATTTATTTGTTTATCTTTCATTCTATTCTATTATATATAATTATGTTGCATATAAATTTCTAAAGTGAATCGATCAATTTACTAATTTAGAATATATATTTTTTATTTTTAGAAATAATAATGGAAAAATATTTTAAAAGAAAGCTACCACTAGAATCTGAAGTCACTTCATTAGTCTCTTCTAATAAAAAAAAGTTTTTAAAATTCAATGTAAAAAGTTTCATAGTTGATCCTGAACAACGACCCAAAATTTTAAATTATGATATAAATGACAGAGATGAAATTAGACAAATTTATTTGTGAAAAGATCATTGTCAACCAAGAGAATATAATTTTCTACAAACATATTTTGGGACTTTTTTTGGTAAATTTAATGCTGATTGGTTTGATGAATTTAGCAATTAATTGGAATATAGTATTTCATAAGATGCTGTTTTTTATCTCTATTATTATCTTATGAAATCTGATAGTGCGAGTAGTAATGCTTTTATAAAAGAGCTCTTTTTAAATTTAAATTAATATATCTTTTGATAATAATGTGAATTATTTTTGCCCCCTTACCATAAATTTTCTGGGTCCGTCACTGACCACATCTATCACATACATGAACAACAGACAAGCATTTCCAAACAAGAGAGGAAAAATCATCCATGTTCTTTCCACGTAAACTGCGTTATCAATGCTTTATTTTTCTTTTTCTTTATTTTGGGCCTTAATTCAATTCAACGAGTACTAAACTTGGGCGTATACATGCTTCTTATATCATAATGAAACAATAAACAGGCCCTCTAATGTGGTTAGTTGGAGCTAACAAAACCAATTACTAAGGGTGCAATCCGTTGACTGTATTAATTAATGAGTCCATTGAGAATCCTAAATGGGCTTTGAATTAACTGATGATAATTTTTTTTTCTTGGCGTTAATAACAAATATATGAACAAGAAAGCAGAAGTTGTACTGTAATTCCGTAAACAAGCACAGGAGAGATGTATATATATATGAGACTTGTGATTGACACAATGGTGAGTAGTACATTACTATTTTCGTTTCACATTAATGAGTTAATGACAGTCATAAAAAAAAGGAATTGAGGAATATAATATATGAAAAATTTTATGGCGCTAATAAAATTTGTGTGGGACATGTGAGAGGTGAAAGGGTGAACATTTATATTATATTTGTGTCGAGTAATTGAAAAAATAGATATATGAGAAAACACCGTAATAAGAGTTTGTTTGGGTGAACTTCTAAAAAAATCTTTTTTTGAGTTATTTTTTTTAAAAAATCTTATGAAAAAGTAAAAGTAATTTTATGTTTGGGTATCTCATATAAAAAGATATTTTTATCTATTTATTATGTTTGGGTATAACAATATAAAAGTACTTTTTTATTTATTTATTACATGAAAAACATCTTTTTTAAAAAAAAAAAGATCTTTTAAAAAAATATATAAATTACAGCTTCTTAAAAAAGATGTTTTTTTTATTTTTCTAGTATTTTTACTTTTATTGCCAAACACATTAAAAAATAAAAAAAGATTTTTTTTATCAAAATAATGACGTCTAAACAAGCACTAAAAATACTACATGCATGCACTATTTTGTACTCTTTTATGTTGATTTTTATTTTTAGAATTTAAAGTTAAATTGAAAAGAGAGAATAAAAAAAATTAATATAAAAAATGATACGTTGAAAATGCAGTCTTTCCATTTCAATTATAAATTTATAATTTTTCACATGGTGGAGGACAGAAAGAACAAAAATCTTGTATCCCTCTGTATTTAGTGTCTCTGCTATTAAACAATTTTTGTTCTTCTAGATTCATATTTTTACAGTTTTAGAGAATATCCAAGAAGATGTTCTAAAAAGATGAGTCTAATCAAGTCGAACTAGTAATACTACAGAACTACAGAAAATGTTATGTGAGATAATTATTATTAATTAACTAGTTTTAATGTACCTAACTTATTAGGAGTTTAATATATGCAGAAAGTTATTAATAGCGAGAAACAAAAAAAGAAGAAACCGTTTTGGTTTGTGAGTATGTGAGCATGCTAAATATCCGAAAAAGAAAAAAAAAAGGGAAAAACTATATATATGGCGCGAAAGAGGAGGGCAGAACATGAGGCAGGTGGCAGCAGCCTAGAGCTACGCGCGAGGAGCGCCTAAGAAAAAGAGGACATACATTTCCCCCAATTTGATTGATATCTAAGTGAGCAAAAATCATCAACCGAAGCGAGGCATTGGGTAAACAGAAAGAGGAAGAAGGAGGAGGAGGATTTCTTTCCTTCTTTGTTAGTTCTTTTTCTTCGCTCTTTCTTGTTCTAATCAACCTCATCAGTATCGTATTCCAATCCATGAGGAAACTGTGTCCAAATCTTGACGATGCGGAAGGGTTGGAGACGGTGCTGGAGGTCCCCATTCCAGAGGAGATGCTCACCGCTTTGGGCAGCAATGGCTTCAATCGCTGGCATACACTCCGAGCTCTCATGAATTCTCCCTCTTCTGATATGTCTTCCCATCTCTCTGCTCCTTCTTACAATGAATTCATGGTTTTGCTTAAGCTCGTTGGTGCCCCTCTTATTCCTCTCCCCGTTCAATCCGATAACACTCTCACTCGCCCCCTCAAAGATTGTTCCATCGTAAGCATTCTCCTTCTTATTTTACCACTTTTTATACTCTGGATGATGATTAATTATGAGAAATTAGGGTGTAGCATGCTCATTGTTTGCTTATTCTTTAATATGCAGAACTAAACCAACTGTGTTTAGGGTTATGTTGATATTTACTCATTTTATTGTAGCCACACAGATCAATTTGTTTTCTCAGTTAGTCACCATCTTGATTAGAATTACAAGTGATCAGTTATGTGGCATGATTTTGAGCTTGCAATAGTTCTGTCATATCCTTGCTTAGAATAACAAGCACTAGTTTCATTGAATTGGCAGAGAGATTCCACGGCAAAATACATAGTTCAGCAGTATGTTGCTGCCACTGGAGGACATTCCGCATTGAACTCAGTGAAAAGTATGTATGCAATGGGGCAAGTGCGAATATGTGGGTCGGAGATGCGTCCCGACGAAGAAATCTTTCACCCAACAGGCAGGCGTGAAGCCGGAGGCTTTGTGCTCTGGCAAAAGAACCCAGATTTGTGGTGCATAGAATTGGTTGTTTCTGGTTTCAAGGTTAGTGCAGGCAGTGATGGCAAGCTAGCGTGGAACCAGTCTTCCTCTCAACCTTTTCAGGCCAACAAAGGCCCTCCAAGACCCCTTCGCCGCTTCTTTCAGGTAAATCAATACACACATTCACACCGATGACATTTCTATTTCAAAATTTGAATATCAAGAGTGAACATCCTACAAAGAAAGAGACACAAAAACATTTTGTGATATAAGTGCCATAGGACTATTAGAGTGCTCTCTCTAATTATGTTCACTCTATAACTGCATAACTGATTGCCTTGTCATTCAAATTGATTGGTTGATTTTCTTTATTTATTGTTGATTTGTGGTTGTTACTGTGATCAGGGGCTGGACCCAAGGTGTATAGCTAACTTGTTCCTAGACGCTGAATGTGTAGGAGAGAACACCATTAACGACGAAGTTTGTTTCATTCTCAAGTTGCAAACAGACCAACAAATCCTCCAAGCACAATGCACATCCCACACAGAAATCGTAATGCACTCAGTGTTGGGATACTTCAGCCAACGCACGGGGCTGCTTGTGAAATTTGAGGACACCAAGTTGGTGAAAATGAAACCAGTCAAAGGAAAAGAGTCTGTGTTTTGGGAAACAACCATAGAGTCTACCATTGAAGATTATAGATACGTTGATGGCATTAACATTGCACATGGAGGGAAGACAATTGCAACACTTCATAGGTATGGTGCAGCACACCATCACAAGAGGATGATTGAGGAGGTATGGACCATTGAAGAGGTTGATTTTAACGTAATTGGTTTGTCCAATGATTGCTTTTTGCCACCCTCTGATATTGACAGAGAACATGATGGTGCAGATAACATGAATTAGGATTTTGATGAATATAGGAAACTGTAGATAGTACATAGACAAGTATAGAGGAAATATATGAAGTGTGTTTCATGCTTTTTTCTATGCTTGGGAAGTTCCGTGATTCATTTCTTCACGGGAACTTTGTATGAGAGGAAAAAACAAGTGTATCCTGCTTGAAAATGTTTCAGTTGGGTTCACGATATTTTTTTTTCCTTTGGTTTTTCGGTGTACATAGGTAGCTCTACCTATGATTTAAGCTAACTAATCAAGTTATGCTTTACTGATCCAATTAAAATGGCCTAATTCATACCAATTTGATTGATTAGTAAATTAAATCTGTCCCAAGACCAACCTATATAATTCAAAGTAGCCAAGTAGGTATTTGTTGCTGAACGCCGAAAAATAACAATTATGTTAAATCAGTCATCAGTATAGAATACACATTAAAATATAAAATATATATTAAAAATAAATTAAATTATACATGTATTTATATATAAATACATAATAGCTTATTTTAATTATTAATTTTAATGTATAAATAATATTTTTGAAAAATAAATATATATTGGTATAAATAATAAATACCTTGATTAAGGGAAAATTGCCACGTAGATTATATAACCATCATTATAAAAAAATTATTTTTATTTTTAAAATATATTAAATATTCTTTAATATTAATATATCCTTTAAATTAATTGTAAAATACTCTTAGATCCTTTAAAGAATTTTTTAAATATTCTACAAAATAGTTTTTTTTTTATGATTAATATTAAAAAGATAAAATGCACTTTTATGTTAAAATTAATTAATTATATTACAAATTAAAATTTGAATTAATTTTAAAAGACTAAAATACTCATAAAATTTATTTTAAAAAAATAAAATAATTTTTTATAATTAATTTTAAAAGAACTAAAATATTCTTTAAACAATAATTTTAAATTTCTAAAATAATTTTATAGAATTAATTAAAATCATTTGATTTATTAGCAATTAGGAATTTTAATTTGATATTAAAAAGACTAAAATATCTCTAGTTAAATTTTAATATGCCAAAATAACTTGTTAGGATTTGCCTTAAAAAGAATAAAATAACCTTTTAGAACGAAAGTTGTTTAACTGTATTGGAAATTGTGATTTTGAACTTTTATAACAGCTAAAATTACTCTCATATTTAATTTTCAAAGAATGAAAAACATTTTTAAGTTAATTTTAAAAAATATTAAAATATCATCATAGAATTAATTCATATTATTTGATTATATTATTAGAAATTTAAATTTAATTTTAAAAAGATTAAAATATCCTTTTAGTTCATTTTAAATTATTAGTGCCCTCTTTAAAACTCAAACAATTTAAAATATTTTATAATTAATATTAAAAAGACTAAAATGCCATTAAAGTTTAACGCTGTTTAATTGAATTAAAAAATTTAAATTTAAATTTGATTAGAAAAAGACAACCATTTTTATAGAGTTCATTTAAGAGACTAAGGCCAGTTTGGGTAAATAACTTAAATAAATTCTTTGAAAAAAGAACTTAAAGCATAAGAACTTTTATTAATAACAGCTTATAAATAAGTTATTTTATGTTTGGATTTTTAGTTATAAAAATACTTATTTTAAAGTTGTAGTGTTTGGATAAATAACTCAAAAATAATTTTTTTTTACAGAAGAGAATGAATATTAAAATAACTATGATAACAAATACTTTCCAATATTGAATATTGATTTTACATAACCTAATCACTGATATTGTGTATGATATGGTAGGTGAAAATAAAAAATAAATATAAAATGTGTGTCAATGTATATTTTGTTATTATTTTTTATTTTTTTTACTCCTATTAGAACTCCCTTCTCCATTATTGAGGTCTAAGAACTTGCTATAATTAACTATGAAAATAATAGCAAGCTATAAAATCACATGTAAAAAAAATAAAATTAAAACTAAAATTTCATACCATAGTTAAATACAACTTTAATAATAAAAAATAGAGTGATAAAATGATAAAAAAATATTTAGAAGGAATATATGCAGTAAATTGTTCAGATGCAATATTGTCTGAAAATGGTGGTGGAGGATCAATACTTCTATCAGATGAATCATTACGTGAAAAAGGGAAGGTTTGGAACATTGCGTGAGAATGATGGTGAAATGATGGTGGAAGGCCAGTGCTTCTAGCAGACCTTGCGTGAAAATAGTGGTGATGAAGGGTCAGTATTTTTCACAGAGTCAAAAAGGAAAGTAGATTTTTTTTTGTTTTGAAATTAAATTTTTTTTTAAAGAAGTGATAGAATGACTTATCGAGAAACAGAGAAGTCATATATTTCTACTTCTTTGAAAAGCTGTAAATTAACTTTTCGAGAAGTTAAAAACTTTTTCTAAAATGGTGTCATATACGCAGATTGTGACTTCTCATAATCCAAAAGTAAAAAAAAAAAAAAATAGCTTCTGCTATTTCCCAAACACGGACTCTAAGACTTTTTTTTTAACATTAGCTTTTAAAAAAAATACCCTTGTAGGTTCCTATTTAAAGTATTAAAATATCTTTTAGCACTCATTTTGAAAAGACTAAATTATTCTTAAAAATTAATTAAAATCATTCGCTTGTATTTGAAATTATAAAATTTAATTTGATATTAAAGAGACTAAATACCTTGTACTTAGTTATTAAAAGATAAGATAATTTCATAGAACTAATCCTTAAAGGTGATTTCTTCTATACCCAACTAATTTGAGGGTATTACATATCCTTCTTACATGTTTCAATTAATTAGTGATAAGTGTATTCATTAATTCCAATCAACAAATAAATTTTTTATTTTTGAAAGTAAAAAATAATAAATTTAATACATGTATTAAATACTTTATATATACATATCTTAATACACTGTACATACATTTAACTCTGGTTAAATTAAACCACCATATGTGATAAATTTTAAATAAATTATTTAAAAGAAAAAAAAAAGAATTAGATTTAGGCCGTTGTATATACTGCTGGAGAAAGAGGGAAGAACATAGAACCCTAATTCTTTTCATCTAATTTCATCTTCTTCTCTTTTCTATATTCACATAAAAAATTCGTTTTCGTCTTCTTCCCTCTCCTTCACTCTCAGGATATAACTTCTTTTTCCTCCTTCTAATTTTCGAAAGTCGTCGATCTTGTTGCTGAATTTGTTATGTTGGCGACTTTAAATGGAAGAACGGTAAAAAGAACGATCCACTGGTTCCAACAACAAAATCGGCGACTTTCGAATATTAGAAGGAGGAAAAAGAAGGTATATACTGAGAGTGAAGGAGAGGGAAGAAGGCGAAAACGAATTTTTTCTGTGAATATAGAAAAGAGAAGAAGACGAAATTAGATAAAAAGGATCAGGGTTCTATGTTCTTCCCTCTTTCTCCAGCAGCATATACAACGGCCCAAATCTAATTCTTTTTCTTTTTTTTTAAATAATTTAGTTAAAGTTTACCACATATGGTGGTTTGATTTAACCAGAATTAAATGTATGAATAGTATATTAAGATATGTATATATAAAGTATTTAATATATGTATTAAATTTATTATTTTTTATTTTCAAAAATTAAAAATTCATTTGTTGATTAGAATTAATGAATACACTTGTCATCAATTAATTGGAACATGTAAATGTAAGAAGGGTATGTAATACCCTCAAATTAGTTGGGTATCGAAAAAATCACCATCCTAAAATGAATAAAATACTATTTTAGAATAAAAGTGTTTAATTATATTAAAAATTAGGATAAATCGTATAAATAAATAAATAAAGAATGAATCAATTTTACCTGATTACAATTTTTGAAATAGTTATATTTTAGTCCTGCAAATCGCTACAGGATGTAAAAGTTTCAAAATTTATACATAAACTATTATAAGGTGTAGAGGTTTATGTGAAAATTGATTACCATCATAAACCTCTATAAAGTGTAAAAATTCATGTGAAAATTGACTACCATCATAAATCTCTACAGAGTATAAATTTAAAATTTATGTACAAATTAACTACTATTTTAAACTGTTAGAGGGTGTAGCAATTTATATGTTTCCGTTATTTTTTTCTCTCTAATATCTTGTACTATCTTTGATTTAATATCTATATATCATTTTATAATATTTTTATTAAAATAAATATACTAAAAAATAATTTTAGTTAGTTAAACTATTGGTGTAATAAGAATTTAATTGGTGTTTAAAAATCTTCACTATTATTTTATTGTTCCATTAAAATGATTGAGGAGTGCATAATAATATTTTAAAATTATTTTTATAATTTAATTATTTTATTGTAATTAAAATTAATATTTCAGTATAAATTTTTTAATATTATAAAAATTTTATTGCATAATACTTAATCTTACAAAATAAAAAATATTTTGTATGCATTTATATGTCTTTTATTTTAAAGCGAAAGACTACACTTGTTATTTTTAAAATTCTAAATTGATTTTGTTTTTAATTTTAGTATGAAATATAGTTTCTAGAAATATAATGAACAAATTCAAAAATAAAATAAATTTTAAATTTTAATAGCCTAGAATAACGAAACAAAAAAGATTACAACGTGATCAATTACTTGAAATGAAAGTTTGCAAAGCTTTAAAATATTTTTGCAGTTGATTATACGAGTCTTTTAAATTTTCGCAAAATTTTGTAATTTGCCTTTTGCTTTACATGCCAAATTTTCTTGTGCTTATACGTTGACTCGATTGAACATTGCAACATCTTAATTTCAATTGTTCCATTAGCTTGAACCATGGAAAATATATCATGGCATATAACATTATTATCAAGTTGGGCATGATCTTGCGATATGAAATTGCCAAACAATTGGAAGATTCTTGATAGTTTTAGACTTTCTAAAATTTTGAAGTTCTAGTTTTTTCAACTCTTATCATTCATTGGCATTGATTTTAAATTGCATCTACACACATAACTAAGATGATGTGATCTTACCACCTTGTATTATATACTTCCATAAATGTTATAGTTCTTAATAACAAATATGGCAGTTTTTCTATTAAAAAACCTCAACCTAGTCTCAAGCTTTGTCTCATTAGACAGAGCATAGTTGCTTGGTCTGTCATCAACTATGATCGAATTTTATTGTTCTGCAAGATGTAAAACCAAAAACTAACCTTGAGTGCTGCTAGAAACACCACCTGATGGCATGGGGTACATGAATTGGGAGAACCTTTTTATTATAAAATAATTGGATTTTAGGAATAATTATTATGTCTTCACCGCTATTGTCATTTCTATCATCCTCTAAAATTTGTTCTTTGTCAGTCGCCTCCACCAAACAATCACCGATTCCTTCTTGGGACACAGGCAACGTAGAAGGTAGAGGAGTGTACTTGATGATTCTCTATATTTTGTTGCGGCCTAACAAAGGCATGAAAACTAGGACTACGAGCCCTACGATTTTGCTACAAGGGCACAATTTTGTTCATTCTAAAATTTCGAATTTTCTACACATTATTCCATCGGATAGATGCTTGCAATGCCATAATGATAAGAGAACATCCTTGAAACATGTTGATTAGTTTTAATCCGCATCTACTGATAATAAAAGAATTGGCTAACGCAATCGGTATCCTGTAGGCCAATATGGTAATTTTCTTTTTTCCGAACATATCGATATTCATTTATATCTGTTATGGATACCTAACTTAATTAGTTAGCAGTTAATTAGTCATTCTTTCTACTGGTACAGCAGTTAGTTATAACTTTGTGTCAATAAATAGCCAATTGCTCTCAACTCACTTGTATATATATATGTACCTCACTTGTAATTACTTTATTCAATGAGAATCATCCTTTTCCTCATTCCCTTTTACATTCCAATATGGCATCAGATGTAATTTCTCTTCACACCTCCACATTACTCTCTCCCTTCATTCTTTGATTTTCTCGGAAAAATATCTCAATTTTCAATTCTTCTTTCTCGCTCTTTTTCATTTTTGCAAGAAAATCCTTCCTCTATTGACACCTTTTTTTTTCTATTCTTTTACTCATCAATTAGAATGTCTGTGATTTCTGTATCCACAGTTTTTCAGGGAGATTCCAATACTCCTCGAGCACCGGCACCGTCCTCGCTGATTCTTGATGTGTATCTGCTTCAGTCCGGCGATCACCCAGGGCTCGTGCTTGTTTCACAATCTCTACAAGAAGACAACTATGCTTTATGGTGATGATCGATGAGGCTTGTGTTGACTGGAAAATGCAAGATCCGCTTCATCAATGGCCCCTCCCGAAGCCAGATCCAGTTCTTGACCCTGCGCTCGCTGAATCGTGGTAGTGCACGAATGACATTGTCATTACGTGGTTGCTGAATGGGATCTCCAAGGATATTGTGGCAAGCGTCATCTATGCTAGATTCGTGGCTTTACTTTGGCAAGATTTGAAGACTCGCTTCTCTCAGAGCAACGCACCTCGCATCTTTGAGCTGAAGAGGTCTCTCATGTCTCTGACTCAAGGCTCTCTCTCGGTCTCACAGTATTTCACAAAGTTGAAGATACTTTGGAAAGAACTTAACACCTTTAAGCCATTGGTATCTTGTTTCTGTGGTGGCATTAAGCCAATTCAAGCCTTTCTTGATCAAGAATATGTGATGTTGTTCCTTATGAGTCTCAATGAGAATTTGGCAAGTGTTCGAAACCAGATCCTGTTGTTAGATCTACTACCTCCGATTGAAAAAGTCTTTTCTCTTGTGTTGCAAAGGAGAAGTAGAGAGCACTCACCTCTCCAAGCCAACATATGGCCTTTGCAGTTAAAACAGTCTCCAAGTTCTACCGCTCCTTCTGGACCTAAGGTAAAAGGGAGGAAAGATCGTCCACTCTCTGCTCATTGTGGGTTGATGGGACATACTGAAGATAAATGTTATCTTCTCCATGGATATCCTTCTGGATATTTCCAAAACAAGCCTATGAATGCCAAATCCCAAGTGCATCATGTTGCCAAGGTCGCTCATGATCAAGAAAGCCAAGATCAATCTCCAACATCTAGCTTCTCACTTACAGCGACTCAGTACAACCAATTGATGACTCTCTTGCAAACTCAACAAGCTCTTCAGGACATTGAACTTGAAATTTGTGCAAGTGAAGTGTTTTCCTCATGTTATTCGAATCAAAAGGCATATGCTAGTTCTTGGATAGTTGATTCTAGAGCCACTACTCACATCACTAATTCCTTTAAATTTTTGGAAAATCCCAAACCTCTTACAAATCATTTTGTTGCTTTACCTGATTATACCAAAATTCGTGCCTTAGCTATTGGTAATGTTGTTCTTAATTCTTTTTTAATCCTTTACAATGTCATATTCATTCCCTCTTTTCGAGTTAATTTGATTTCTATTAGTTCTTTATTGAAACTGTCTAACTGCAAGTCCTCTTTTCTGACTTAGCCTTCATCATACAGGACAGGAGCTCCAAGAAAGTGATTGGCAGAGGTGATGAAACTGATGACCTATTTCTGCTACAATCACCATTCACAGTTTATATTGAGAGTTCTGTTTATAGTTGCTAATTAGTGACTCATGTTGATAGCACTATTTGGCATGCTCATTTGGGTCACATTTCTGAAAAAGTCTTTAACAAATTGAGTCCTCTCTTGTTCAATAAAACTTTTAAATACAACCATTCTACTTGTGAAGTCTATCCCATAGATAAACTCAAGCGTTTGTCTTTTCAATCCAATAATCCTTTTGTAAGAATTCCTTTGATTTGGTTCACTGTGATATTTGGGCCCTTATAGAGCTCCAACTTATAATAACATGAGATATTTTCTTTCTATTATGGATGATTATTCCATATTCACTTGGACCCTTTTGCTAAAATGCAAATCTGATGCTTCTCACACTCTCATCAATTTCTTTAATATGATTAAAACTCAGTTTAATACAAGGGTAAAGCAGGTGAGATCAGATAATGCTAGTGAATTAATGCTCCTTGATTACTTGAATTCAAAGGGTATGCTTCATCAATTCTCTTGTGTGGAGCGGCCAGAACAAAACATCGTTGTCGAAAGAAAGCACCAGCATCTACTCAAAATGGCCAGAGCATTGTTCTTTCAGTCCAAGGCCCCAACTGCCTTTTGGGGAGATTGTGTCTTGACTGCCACTTTCCTCATCAATTGCTTACCAAGTCCAGCACTTCAACACTGCTCTCCTTATGAGAGACTCTTCCTTAAGCAACCTAACTATCACTCTTTGAGAGTCTTCAGCTGCTTTGCTCATGCATCTTCTCTTCTATCTCAGAGACACAAGTTCTCCCTAGAGCAGTGCGTGCAACCTTAATTGGCTACCCTTCTGGTTACAAGGGATACAAGCTGTATGACCCAATGAGCAAGAAGATTTTCATCTCCAGAGATGTTTCCTTTGTCAAAACTGAATTCCATTTTTGACAATTAACCGATACTTCTAGGCCTATGGTGGAAATTTTTTCTCATATAGTTATCCCCGCATCCATCACTAATGTAGCCCCTCCAGCCACGCTTATCAGTCCTCCTTCTGTCCAACCACCATCTCAACCATTTGTGGATACGCTAGTCACTAAACCTACCTCACAACATCAATCTATCATTCTAAGCTCACCAATTAACTTGAGAAAATCGTCCAGACAACACAGACCACCACCTTACCTCAAGGATTATTAGTGTAATATTGTTTCTCATGAGAATCTAGATCAGTTTTAACACATCTCACACCATCACTCTCATTTCATAGCTAATGTCACTACAATTCTTGAGCCCACCTTCTTCCATAAAGCTGTGAAATACCGTGAGTGGAGGCAGGCTATGGATGAGGAGCTTAAAGTCATGGAGGCCACTAATACTTGGGCTTTAGTTCCTCTTCCACCAGGAAAACACACCATTGGATGTCGTTGGGTGTACAAAGTCAAATGTAAGGCAGATGGCTCAGTAGAGTGCTATAAAGCCCGTTTGGTTGCAAAGGCCTATATGCAGCAGGCAGGCATTTATTTTAAGGACGCCTTCTCTCCCGTGACTAAACTCACCACTGTCAGGGTTCTTCTTTCCTTAGAAGCCATCAACAATTGGTTTTTATTGCAACTAGATGTGAACAACACCTTTTTGAACAACGACTTGTTCGAAGAAGTTTATATGGACATGCCTCTTGGTTACAAATCCAAGAACTCTAGACTCGTATGCAAGTTGAACAAGTCCATCTGTAGTTTGAGACAAGCCTTAAGACAATGGTTCTATAAATTCACTTCAACGCTGCTCACTCACAAGTTCAAACAATCCAGGCGTGATAACTCTCTCTTCTCTTATGGCAGTGGTGACAAGATTGTTTACTTGCTGGTTTATGTAGATGACATAATACTAGCCAGTCCCTCCAAGGATATGATGCATAAGGTGCAAAAACTGTTAGAAGCCTCCTTCAAATTGAAGATTCTGGGAGATTTGAAGTATTTCTTAGGCTTGGAACTAGCAAGGTCCAGTGATGGAATTGTTCTTAGCCAGCGAAAGTACACCTTAAGCATCTTAGAGGACACCAATTTTACAGATTCTAAGTTTGTTTCTCTGCCTATGGAGGCTAACCTCAGGCTAAGCAACTCCGATGGTGATTCACTTGAGGATCCATCCATCTATCGGAGACTAATAGGGAGGTTAATGTACCTCACCATATCCCGCCCGGACATTACCTATGCAGTGTCTACCCTTAGTCAATTCTTGTCTAAGCCTAGAACTGCTCACCTGAATGCACTTCACCATCTCTTGAGATACTTGAAAGGAATCGTGGGTCAATGAAATCTATTTTTGGTAAAGAATTTCTCAATGAAATCTCGTTGCAAGTATAATTCTAAACCAACAATAATCCTCAATCAAAATTTAATTTGTTTGTCACAAGAACAAATCCCAATAAAAATAATCGAAGTATTTAAACCTCGGGTCGTCTCTCAAGGAATTGCAGGAAAGTGTGCTCAATTATTGGTTATGGAAAAGTGTTTATGGGGTTTTGAAATAAGAGACAAGAAAAATAAATGGCAACAAAGTAAATGAAACTCAAATGATAAAAGGTCTTAGCAAGGGTTGATGGTTAAGGATCTTTATCCTTGTTACTAACCATAACATGATAATTGCAAAGATCAATCCTATTAAGTCATCCTCTAACAAGTGAAAGAAAGTCAAATGAGCTTTATCAATCCCAATCCATAAGTCCTAGCCACTCACTAATTGACTTAGTGAAAGCTAGTGTCAATGGACACCAATTATCAATCACTTGGACATTAGCAACTCAAGTTCACTCAAGTTACCATCCCAAGCCAAGAATAGAAAATTCTACACTAAAACCCAACCAAGCATTTTATCAAACACTTGGAAGGCATAAAAGGGAAGCAAGATAAAATTGTAAGAAATGTAAATCTACAACTACTCAAAGCAAGGAATTAACAATAACAAGGCAATTAAATAATAAGAAACATAAAACATAAATTGCATTAAAGGAAATGAAAGGAAACAAGAGTGCTCATAAAAACAACAAATTAAAGGAAATAACAAGTAAAACTAGGGAAGCAAAGATGTAGAAACAAGAAACTGAAAAGAAAAGTAAATGAAAACAAGAATTAAAGCCTAGATCTAAGAAGAAATTAACCTAATCTACCCTAAAACCTAGAGAGAAGAGAGAGCTTCTCTCTCTAGAATTCTAACTTAAAACATGATGAAAACTCAACTATAACTACTTGGTTCATCCCCCTTCAATCCTTGGGTTCACCAGCATCAGAAATGAGTTAGATTGGGCCCAAAATGAGCTAAAAATCACTGGCCACGAGTTGCTTAAAATGGCCCACGCTGATCCTGCAATGCGTGTGCGTGAAACGACGCATACACAGTCACTAAACATCCTGGAAACTATGGAATATTGCATATCATTTTGAAGCCCTGGATGTTAGCTTTCCAACGCAAGTAGAACCGCCTCATTTGGATCTCTGTAGCTCAAGTTATGATCGATTAAGTACGAAGAGGTCAGGATTGACAGCTTTGTAATTCCTTCATTTCTTCATGAGTTCTCCATTTTTACATGTTTTTTCTTCATTCCCGCGATCCAATCTTTGCCTTCTAAATCTGAAATCACTTAACAAACATGTCAAGGTATCGAATGGAATTAAAGTGAATTAAATTTATCAATTTTTGGGCCTAAAAAATATGTTTTCACTCTTAAGCACAATTAAAGGAGAATTTACAAAATCATGCTATTTTAGTGAATAAATGTGGGAAAAGTTGATAAAATCCTCTAAATTCAACACAAGATAAACCCTAAAAATGGGGTTTATCAATCAAGGGTTATTATTTTCTGCAAAATCGGAAAAGAGGCTAATGGCTTATGCGAATGCAGATTGGGCGGGATGTTCCGACACTAGGAGAAGTGTTACAGGTTACTATGTGTTCATTGGGGACTCTCTGATTTTGTGGAGATCAAAGAAACAACAAACAGTTTCTCGATCATCTGTTGAATCTAAATACAGAGCTATGGCAGTAATGGCTGCTGAATTGACTTGGTTGATAGGACTCCTCTCTGATTTTCGAATCAAGGCACCATCTTCCATGCTGTTTTGTGACTCTATGTCAGCCATCCACATTGCATCAAATCCCACATTCCACGAGAGGACCAAACATATTGAGGTAGACTGCCATTTTGTTCGAGAGAAAGTTGTGGCAGGATTCATCAAATTGATCCATGTTTGAACTCAGCATCAGCTTGCCGATGTCTTCACGAAGCTGGTAACTCCAACCCAGTTCCATAATCTCATCTCCAAGTTTGGCATGATCAACATATACCTATCAAATTGAGAAAAGATGTTATGGATACCTAACTTAATTAGTTAGCAGTTCATTAGTCATTCTTTCTACTAGTATAGCTTTGTGTCAATATATAGCCAATTACTCTCAACTCACTTGTATATATATATGTATCTCACTTGTAATTACTTTACTCAATGAGAATCATCATTTGCTTCATTCCCTTTCACATTCCAATAATATCAAGTTCTTTAGTTGTTGCAGCAATGTTTGCAACAAAATTATGATCCACAGTGGATCATCACATACAAAACTGATTCCCTCGTATGTATGCGAGATTTCTCTATTTGGATATATAGTTATGCAAATATTCTCAGATGTCATAACACACCTATTTGGATCTGTTATGAATAATATATATTATGTGGGTATGAAATAAGAAAGAGTATAGAGTAGGATATTGGTATGAAAAAACAAAGACCAGAGAAGTAAAGGGAGCGAATGTGATACACATCAGTCGAGCATTCCCCAATGTTTATACAGGTAGCAAGAATGACCCAATGCTGCATGTAGTATGCGCAAAATGTACCATTTTGCATGTAGTATGCATGTGTTAGAATTCTCCATTTTACAGGTGTCAAACTTGAGGTGCCTAATTCGCATGCGCCTTCAATAAAATAGCTCCATATCGTAGCTTTTTTCATTTCAGATGGACCAGTCATGACATGGCTTTCATTTCACAGGTGCCACCCCAAAAATGGCCTTGCCATGCCTGCTCCTATTTCACGAATGGCTGAGGCGAAATGTGTTGAATTTCATTTTGCGGGAACTTATAAAATGTCCATGCGCATTTCAATTTTTCGCAAAACTCATGCGTATTTTGAAAAATAATTTTTTATATGTATTTATTTAAAAAATCCCTACCATACACTTTTATATTTAAAGTTGTTTAACTGTATTCAAATTAAAACTTGAATTTAATTTTAAAAACACTAAAAATCCATAGAATTTACTTTAAAAAATTAAAATAATTGTTTAAGATTAATTTTAAAAAAACTAAAATACTCTTTAAACTATAATTTTAAATTACTAAAGGACTTTTTATAGGATTAACTAAGATGGTTTGATTCATTAGCAATTAGGAATTTAATTTCATATTAAAAAGACAAAAATACCCTATAGTTAATTTTTAAAATACCACAATAAACTTTTAATAATTTTATATGAGTAAAATAACCTTTTAGAATAAAACTTGTTTAATTGCATTAGAAATTGTAAGTTTGAACTTCTATAACAACTAAAATATCAATATAATTAATCTCTAAAAGAACAAAACAACATTTTAAGCTTGATTTTAAAAAATACTAAAAAATTAATATAGACTTAATTCATATTAGTTTATTGAATTAGAAATTCAAAACTCAAATTTAATTTAAAAAGGCTAAAATACACTTTTAGTAAACTTTAAAATAATCTTTTAGGATTAATTTTAAAAAGACTAAAATGTCCTTCAAGTTTAAGGATGTTTAATAGAATTTTACAAAATTTAAATTTAAATTTGATTAGAAAAAGAAACAAATTTTATAGAGTTCATTTTAAGAGAATAGAAACCCTTTTAACATTGACTTTTAAAAGGAAAAAAAAACCCTTGTGGGTTCATATTCAAAGTAATAAAATTGTCTGTAATAGCACTAATTTTAAAAAAGGCTAAATTACTCTTATAGAATTAATAAAAAATGTTTGCTTGTATTAGAAGCTATAAATTTTAATTTAATATTAAAGAGACTAAATACCCTTATGCTTAATTTTAAAAGACTAGGATAACTTTATAGGATTATTAATCCTAAAAAGATTAAAATACTCTTTTAGAATAAAAGTTTTTTAATTATGTTAGAAATTATAAATTTTAACTTTTTAAAAGGAGTAAAATACTCTTATAACTAATTTTTAAAAGAACAATATTATGTTTGAAAGATAATTTTAAAATACTAAAATATATTTTAGATTGGTTTTTTGAAAGAATTAAAATTTTTTTTAATATTCTGATTAAAATAGATTTTTAGTATTAAAATTAAAAAGACTAAAAATACACTTTTATGTTTAAAGTTGTTTAATTGTATAACAAAATAAATTTTGAATTTAATTTTAAATAGACTAAAAAAATCCACACAATTTATTTTAGAAAACTTAAATACTTTTTTATGATTAATTTTAAAAAGATTAAAATATTCTTTAAGCAATAATTTTAAATTACTAAAGTACTTTTATAGGATTAATTAAGATTATTGTTTGATTTATTAGCCCTGAATTTTAATTTAATGTTAAAAAGATTAAAATATCTTATAATTAATTTTTAAAATACCAAAATAACATTTTAGTAATTTTAAAAGAATAACATAATCTTTTAGAATAAAGGTTATTTAATTGTATTGAAAATTATAAATTTAAACTTTTATAACAACTAAAATACCCATATAATTAATTTGCGAAAAGAACAAAATACCTTTTTAATGTTAATTTTAAAAAATATCAAAAGTCATTATAGAATTAATTCATATTATTTGATTGTACTAGAAACTAAAAGTTTAAATTTGGTTTCAAAAAGCTACCCTTTAGAGAAATTGCTTGGGTCATTCAAGTCCAACGTAAAGAACAAAGCTCAAATTGAGGGTAACATATGTGAAATATTCCTAGCTAAAGAAACATCCACATTTTACTTCTTTTATTTTGAGTCCATATTGGGTCACGTAGAGCAAGAGTTGAAAGGAACGATGAGAGGAGAGAATCCTCATCAAATGGACCAACCTATTCAATATTTGTTATGGAAGGAGTTGCAATTGGCGCGGATAGTGAATACTGGTTAGAGAAAAAGGAGATCGATGTTGCACATCTGCAAGTGTTGCTTAACTGTAACCATATTTCACCCTACCTAAAGTGAGTTTTTAAAGTTTTCGTAAATATTGCAATTAGTAAGATAATAACTTCTCTATCTAATCAAAACTGTAGTACACTGAAATTTCTTTAATTATTTTATTGTATCATAGGTTATTCCAAGAAACAATGCTGATACATCACTTAACAATTTTTTATATTGGTTCAGAGAATACGTCAGAGTGAATCTAATTGACACAAAAGAATGGGAACTAGTTGCACTTAGTTAGACCCAATATATAGTGTTAATGGATATAGGTTTCATTCTTTACAATGGTTAGTGAAAAAAGAAAATAGATAACACCAGAGTTTGGATCCGTAGGGATGATGCAGAAGATGGTCATTCTGATTGGTATGGTGTGTTGCACAATATCATTCAATTAGAGTATTTTTGTCACACTACATACAAGGTGTGCGTGTTTAACTGTAAATGGTATGATTCAAGTTTGCGACTAGAAACACGAAAGCACAAGGACTACTATATCACTGAAATAAATGTAACCAGGAAATATAGGCATTACAATCCTATTATTCTACCTCAAAATGTACAACAAGTATACTATTTGCCTTATCCGGAGTCATACAAGTCTAGTTGAATGGTTGTGGTTAAGACTAAGACAAGAGGTCACATCGAGTCTGATGGAACAGAGGGTCAGGAACCTTACCAAATTGATGACCTAACTCCTTCAAAAATGATGGTTGATATCGATGATCCGATCACCCTTAGGTCGGTTGTTATGGATGATAACATTATTGACCTTAGGATAGATGTCGTGATACTACCACTAGAGGATGACGATGTTCAAGAAAAAGAGGGGTCGATAGTGACGAAGAAGAAGAAGACGAGTTCGATGATCAGAAAATTACCTCGGAAGACGAGGATGATGAACCAGAGGAAGAAGATAATAAATCTAAATAAGGTTAACCTAAATATAGTTTAACTAGCTTGTTGTATGTTTAAACTTTATTTAGTAAGATCATATATTTACAACCCACGCTAGCCTTACTTCTATCTTATGTATTTCTTTATCAAACTTTCATTAGTTTGTAATATAATTACATTGTTTTAGGTAGGAATGATGACAGGTTGACGTGTCACATGCATGAGCAAGCATTGTTTTGATTATGACAACGATGATTATCAGGCTCCATAGCCATTAGAGCAATGTTTAAGGCTTTGTTTTGATTAGTTTAGCAGCATTTTATTCCTTCGTGTTTTTATTCTATATATTTGATATTTCACATCATATATAAATCATTGTTTTTAGATAAATTACTAATTTATTCTTTACTAATTGGGAGTTAACTATCAATTATTAACTATCGAGGCCCATTATAGATTCAAGAAAAAAATTGACGCTACCATCCGACGGTAACGATCATCCAATTTAATAAAAAAAATACTACCATCAGATTTGCCGTCAAATTTTTTCAATGGTAACATGGCTCAAAATCACAACGCACAGCGGAAAAATTAGCGTCGAATAATTTTCGATGGTAATTGGCATCAAATTTTTGTAACATTAACATCATATTTCGCCGCTGATTCTGCGCAACTTACCGTTGGAAAAATAAATCTACCGATAATCAGTTACCGGCAAGGTTTATACCGTCAAATTGTATTCGACACAAAATTTGATGGTAATCAATTTACTAGCAGATTATTTTTGTTATTCTGCTAGTAAATCCGACTATACTAAGTGTTTTTCTTGTAGTGTTGGTTCATTTTAAATGACTAAAGTACTCTTTTGAAAACTTAAATAAATTAGTCTTTAGGATTGATCTTAAAAAAACTAAGGGTAAATTTTGGATTGACTTTAAAAAAAAGTACTTATTATTTTTTTAAAAGATATTTTTTAATAAAAAAACTATTTTATATTTGAATAGATTTTTTAAAAAGATATTTTAATTATATATTGAAAATATTTTTTGCTTCTGCTTTTTTTACTACAAGAAAAACGTTGAGTACCGTCGGATATACTGTTGGATTTAGCGTTGAAGAATAGCAGCAGATTTACCAGCGGTAATGGCGTCAAAACTAAATTGGCGCATCTTTTAGGGTCAAGATTTACCGTCGAAAAAATTCGACTGTAAACCCACTTAGTGAAACGCTGTGTTTTGGTGACCCGCAATAGTTTACTGTCAGATTTTTTTTACGGTAACTGGGTAGTAAATTCAAAGCGCGAACCCTCTTCCCCCTTATTCGAATTTCATTCTCTCTCTCACTCATTCATTTGCTCCCCTCTCCCCAACACCACCATCTGCCGCCGCCAAAACTACCGCCATCACAGCCCCCTCTTTCCCTTTGGTCGCACCCTAGCCCTCGTGAACAACCACCTACCATCATCGCCATCATCTATGTTCCATCTTCTCTATCGCCACCGGCAACCACAGAGCCACTACAACGTTGCCCCATTTCCTTTTTTTTCCCCTTCCTCTTGTTCTTTCTCTGGTCGAACCACCCTTGCTGTCCCAGAGACCACCGAAGCTTAAACCCTTGCCTCCCCTTGAGCTCATTGCTACCGCCGCGGCTAGCTCCCTTCTCCTTCCTTCTTTTTCACTCTCGACCACTCTAGCTCGACCCCTGTCTCTCCCGTTTTGCTCATCACTCCAAGTTTTTGATCAAATTGCTAATTCATATTTTGTTTTAGTTAGAATTATTACTGGTTTAAGTTTTAGTTGTTAATTAGTGTTATGCTTTAGTTAGATTTAATTTTCTGTTAGTGGATTTTAGGTGGTTAGAATAGGTTAGATTAGGTTATTAAGGTTTTAAATTGTTGAAAAGTGTTAAGATTATTGAACTAAATTGCTGAATATTGTTTCTAGAGTTGTTTGAAATTGTATGAATTATGTTGATTTACTGTGTTACAACTGGTTTTGCTAAGATTTGATTGCCGAATTATTTGGATTATACTTGGTTGCTGCTAGTTTTGAATTATTTGTTGCCGGTGTTGATTATAGATTTGAAATTGGGGCTGTCAATTGATATTTGATCTTGATTTTGCATGATTGAGGCATTTATTTAATAGTACAAGATAAATTAAGTTGGTCTTTTTTAACCTAATTATATCAACTTTGTATGTTTAATTGGTGTTTGAACTTATATTAGGAATGAATTTCAAATGTTGAACTTAGTGTTGTGGTATTAGTTATAAGAATTACATTGGTATTATTATAATTTATCGTTGATTTGTTGTTCTAAATTTCTGTTAATTGCTATGCTATTTACAAATATGACGACAGGTAAAGGTGTTACGGATCAGGCTACTTGTCGTGGACGTGGTCGTGGTCGTGGTAGAGGGAGATTTGAATTGCTAAAATTAAAGTGTTTGATTATTGATTCTATTTTTGTGGATTTAGGGTTGTAGGTTTGAATGGCTGAAAGTGTTTCATGTTTACTGATTATTGATTCTAGCTTAGTGAATTTAAGGTTGTAGGTTTGAATGGCTGAAAGTGTTTCATGTTTACTGATTATTGAATTGTTAAAATTAAAGTGTTTGATTATTGATTCTATTTTAGTGGATTTAGAGTTGTAGATTTGAATGGATGAAAGTGTTTCATGTTTTCTAATTATAGAATTGTTGAGATTAAAGTGTCTAATTATTGATTCTAGTTTAGTGGATTTAGGGTAGTTTGAATGGCTGAAAGCATTTTATGTTTCCTGATTATTGAATGGCTAAACGTGCTTGATTATTGATTATAGTTTAGTAGATTTATTGCCTGTTGTTCATTGATTATTGACATTTGGTGTTGTTTAAATTAATTGTTGATGGATGGAGTTTGTGATGCATTCCACTTATAAATGAAACTCTGCCAAAATTTCTATAAAAATCTCTATATATTATGGTTATTTGCTTATGAAGTTTTAATTTATATTGCCATATTGCTTTGTTTATAGATTGTTGATAGGTTTGCGCCAAACAACAATGCATGTACTCAAGAGATTACCAATGTCATCAAGCTAATGTACGACCATCCCTGGCCCAGCTACAAGAAGATCCCCTATGAGAGTAGAGAGTGATGGTTTCAGAAATGGGCGGTAATTAATTTTTTTCTTTTAGTTTCAAACATTTTTAACTAGTTTATTTCTTCTATTTTGATTAACTAATTTTAAAGTTTCTTTGTGTAACTGCACTTTATATGGGACACTAAGCATGATGTCCTCATTAGGAAGATATATGACCATCAAATGGGTCAACGGCTCCAGCAGATGCTGGAGAATATTCGTGATGAGTGGGACCACCTGACGACCTGGCTCCGACAGGAAATAAAGAAGTCTCTGTTAGTTCACTGGGAGACCGATGAGGGATTTAGGCATCCGTACCTCACCAACAGAGCTAACAGAGCATTGACCAGGTCATTCAAGTATACCAGCAGCTCAGCGACCTTCGTAAAGACTAAGGCTAGGCTAGTATGTAGTTTCTTTAATTTTGTTATTAACTTAGTTATATTCTTTTAAATATAATTACTAGGCATCCTAATTATATTGTTTCAATGCAACATGTGTAGTCGAAGTAGTTGGAGCGCGAGGCGCCATTGGCGGAGACATTCAAGTACACCCACACCTTGAATGAGAACAAAGCAAGATTTGCTAATCAGCAGTCTCAGGATCATTATGTGAATAAACATACATCTGATCTTCTGATATAAAATTAGAGATTAACCGTATAACTGTCGTACTAATCACAATAACATCTGTTACACAGGAGTCTTACACACAGAGACTAAAGGTCACGACTTAGCAATCTCAGCAAAGTGGGGAGGACGCTGATGGCTCTGTTGCTTTAGTCGTCAATTCCGATGCGGTTTGGCGCGAGACCGCCTCAGCGCTGTACAAGAATTGCGTATACGAGATGGGGTCGTTCTTTGCCAGCAGCCTCTGTACCTTCACGTTAACGCTGTCGTCTGCCTCCACTACAAGAAAAATGCCGAGAATCGTCGAAGTTACTGTCGAATTTAGCAGCGTCTATTACCGGCGAATTTAGCGTCGAATTTTGCATCGGATACAAAGCAATCTGGATATCCCAAAATGTTTACCATTAGATTTTACATTCCGACGCTAAATCCGACAATAATGACTGGTGCGAAATATTGATTTGTGGGTGCCAACTTTACCAGCAATTTTACCGTCGGATTTGGCCGATGGTAAATTGCTTTAGTGAAATGCTGCCTTTGACTAACTTACCGTCGGAATACGCCGACAGTAAATCCGACGGTAACATTGGTTTAAAATTCAAACACGAACCCTTCCTTCCTTACTTGTCCGAGTTCTCTCTCTCTCTCTCGTGCTATTTTATCGGCGGAGGTGCTGCCAACATCGTCGTCACCTACCGCAGTTGCTGGTGTCGTCGTTGCTGATCGTTTTCACCGCTAGAGCTGTCGGTTACTGCTGGAAAGGTTGGAAACGCCGCCGCTATTCTTGGTGGCCATCGCCGTTGGAGTCGTCGTCACTACTGGTACTACCACACCTCCAGCATCCTGTAGCCACCAAGAAAGGTAATTTTTGCATAGATTTTTAATTTCATTAAGATTTTTATGTGGGTTTAGAGTTTTTTGTTAAATAGTTTATGAAAATATTGATTAAATTAGTGTAATGAAGTTTGTAATTAGGATTTGGTATAGTTCCTTGACTATTTTTCAGATTTTTTTGTGACTTTAAGGCTTTGTTAGGTATTTTACCAAATTATTGATAAAATTATGGTAACGGAGTTAGTGGTTAAGGTTTGATTTGTGTTTTTTAGTTTTTTCAGGGTTTTTTTTTGTGAGTATACAGTTTTGTTTAGGAATTTTATCATCAAATAATTGATTAAAATAGAGTAATGAAGTTTGTGATTAGGATTTCTTATGTTAATTTAATATAAATAGAAATTATAATTAAGTTATTAATGTAGGTTTAGTAGGGTGAGATTAAGAGTGTTCGACATTGTTGGTGGATGACTTTGTGTAGTTTGTTGACTTAATTAGTTTCACCTTGTAAGTTTACAAAGTTTTTTTTTTATTATGACGGTGGTATTTCTCTGAGATTAATTGGATTTCACTTCTTCTGTATTCTGTGCATCCATGATTTAGGTAGGTTTTCTATCTCTAACTATAATCAATTGTTTAAGTTTTATGTTGGACTTACTTTTTCTAGGATAGCATTTTCGAACGGAAGTGGGAGAAGGTCACGTAGAGACGCTTTCTCGAAACCCTTGTTTGCTAAAAAATTGTGGAGTTACAAGGGTTTGTCATATCGAGTCTGATGATAGGACAGAGGTTCAAGAACCTTACCAGATTGATGACCCAACTCTTTTGAAAATGGTGATTGATACCAATGAGCCGATTATCCTTATCTCAACATCCATGAATGATGATATCATTGACTTTGGGTTACATCATGACGCACTACCACAACAGGATGACGATCTTCAAGAAGAAGACGAGGTCGACGTGGACGAAGAAGAGAAAGACGAGTTTGATAATCAGAAAACTACCGTAGAAGACAATGATGGTAAACCAGAGGAAGAAGATGATGAATCTGAATAGAGTTAATGTAAATATAATTCTATGATATGTATATTTCTTTACCAAATTTTGAGAAGAATGTATTGTAATTAACATTGTTTCAGATATATCAATTATTATCATTTTGTAATTTTACGTTGTATGCTTGATATTTCACTTCATATTTAAAGCACTGTTTCAATTATGCTTGTTATCAGGTTACGGTAAAAATGGACGAAAAATTATTATTTTTAAAAAAATCTCCAAAAACTTTCCGTCAGCATGTCCGTCTGATTAATCTGATGGTAAAATGGCGTGGATACTTATAACATGGCGCCAACGTCATCCAACGGTAACTTCCAACGGATTGTGTTATATATTCTATCACTAAATTCAATGGAACTTAGCGTCAGCCTCTAAGAATCATCCGGAAAGTATTTTCCGGCGATGTTTATCCCGTCGCATTTATTTCGCCGCTGAATCCGATGGTAAATGTGTTACTGTTAGATTTATGTAGAAAATCTGCTAGTAAATCTGATAGTACTCAGCGACTTTCTTGTAGTGCTCTGCCACTAGTCGAGCCGTCGAGCCTGAGGAAGGCGTGGACTTGAGGCTGCAGGTGCAGGAGCTCACCCACAGCCTTCACCAGCAGGCTCAGGAGCTGAACGATTATTGGGAGAGGTATCAGGAGATCCTCACATGCGTGATAGACGTGGATGACCTCAGGCTGTAGTGGAGGGAGCAGCTGGAGCGACTTCAGCGGATGGAGGCTCAGATGGAGGTGTACTGGACTCAAATGCGCGCCGCTGGTATCATCCCTGCTAGTGGCAGTGGTCTTGCTAGTGGCACACAGACATCACCACCTTCTGCGCTGCCTCATTAGGGCCACGGGAACGAAGAGGAGAACTACTTAGATCTTTAGTGATTAGTGCTTCGTTTTATTTTTCATTGTATTTATTTGATTTACTTGACTTTTAATTTATTTTAAATAATAGGTTTCTATTATTTATAAATTGACCATTAATTGGGTGAAAAATAAATTTAAATAAAAATTAAAATTGACCATTTATTTCACAATTTTTTTCTTAAAAAAAATTGACATTACCGTTGGATTTACCGAGAGAATAATCCGACGGTAATAGTGTGGGAAACAATATATTGTGGCGCCAACATGATTTTTTGAGCAGGTAATCCGTCGGTAATTACTGTCATATGAAAAAAATCCGATAGTAAATATTTACTGGCAAGGTTTATACCTTCTGATTCTTTCCGATGGTAAATCCAACGATAACTTAAATTATTGTCGGATTTTGTTGTTTTTCTGACAAAAAATTCAACAGTACTCAACATTTTTCTTATAGTATTTAAAAGCAAGGTATTGTTGACTTTTAAAAAACATAAATAATTTATTTTCTTAATAAAAATATTCTTTAAAAAAAGATTTATCTAAATATGTTTAAAATTTATTTTTAATAAAAATATTTTTCACTCAAATAAATCAATCCAAACCAACATTAGAATTCTCTTCAAATTTAGGATGTTTAATCGAATTTAAAAATTTAAATTTAATTAAAAAATAACTAAAATATTCACAGAATTCTTTTAAGATACTAAAATACTTTTTTAACATCAATTTAAAAAAAAAAACAGAAATGCCCTTGTACGTTTATGCTTAAAGTATTAAAATATCCTTTAACCATTAATTCTAAAAGTCTAATTACCTTTATAATTTAATTTCTATGTTCTCTTTTACACACCCTTATAAGAATTAATTTAATTCGCTTCTCCTCTCTCTTCCTGTTTTTTTCTTTTCGCTTTGTATGGATGCTGTGTGAACACTGGCGCTTGGCGGTAGAGAAAGCTTCCGTTAGGTAGAATGATAGAATAACCTTGTATTGATATTCTTTAGCGCATTATTCGATTATTTTAATTTCTATATTGCAATATAATTTATGTTTCTTAATTCAATTGACTTTTTATTTTAACCTTTATTTGCTCGTACTGCACTTTTGATTAACCACATACTTGATGCCAAAACTTCTGTGTGCACAATTAAAAAATTGATGAAGAGATTAAATTTTATTTGTTGTTTACGGTATTTTCAAGTCCGACAAATTAAGAGCTAATTTACTGTAAATTTAAGTTTTATTTAAGAATTTGTCGTTAATCAATTAATTACTGCATGCACAAGAAGAGATTCAAACTCCTAACATTTATTTAAACAGATAAATAAACTAACACTTTGATCAACTCAAATTAATTATAAAGAGATTAAATTAGCTAGACGTTACTATTTAGATACAAAACACTATTTAAATAGTAAGGGTGGGAAGCTAAGTAAGTACATAAATAATAAAATTCTTTTTTTTTTTTGAAATAAAAAGCTCAACACAGTAAGGTGGAGCATCAACGTCTCAACAGAAACGTACTAAACAAATAAAATAAACTAATTTCTAATCATCTTCGACAAAAGCCATCAACAACCCAAAAGATCAAATATCATTCCACTCTTTGTAACTCTTAACGACCTGTTAACTACTTCTGCAACACCTGATTATTGATTCCTGAAAATTTTGTCATTCATTTTCAACCAAGTGCTCCAAATGATAACAATGAAACCAAACTCACCAATATTCTATTAATTTGACTGCACGATTGACTCCCTGAACCACGTAAACTTACGATCATTCAGTTCTATATCCACAAGTTCGATAAAACTGTTAACACACTAGCACCTTTTCTTTCTTCCAACTGCACAACCTCATTAAAGACACCCATATAGCAAAGATGAACCTGGCATATTTCCGATAAAAAACTCAACTCTTCTCACACAGCAAGCTTCTCTTCCCTTGTATGCGCACCATATACCAAGCAAACAGCACAAATAAAATTATTGTTTGTCAATTCCCCTTCTATACACAACCATCTCTCCCCTTTGTAACAATTACTCAACTTAAATATCATAACATCCCACATTATTAATAAACCTCCAGAAGCACCTTCCGATCCCACAAATTCCAAACTCACCGCATCATTACCCCAAAATTGCACTACATCAAACTTAGAAATCACCTCATTCTTTGTCTCTATCAATCTTAATATATTCACATTATTTTTACTCTTAAATTTTTTACCATTTTTCACTTTCCAACACCCCCTAAATCCCTCATATTCCACAAACTAAAATCATTTAAAAACTTTATTACACACCTTATTTCGGTTTTTAGGGCGGCACCTTCTTGCTTTCTCTTTCTGTTTTGCTTGCCTTCTTTTTTGTTCTAATACTTCATTTTGAGCTTGGAGAATAGCCATAATGTCCTCATCCTCGTCATATAAAACAGCTCCTGATTCGACAGCCAAATTCCAAGCAACCCTATTTTCAGCCATATCTTTATCCCAACTTCCTCCGTGTTCATCTTGATTAGTTTTACCGTCTGCATCCTGCTCTGAGTTCTCCGAATCTTCCAAGTTCCTTACAGCCCTTTCATCATCCAACTCAATTTCCTGCACCATTGTATTCTCATCCTCTAAATCTGAATCTTGCACTGCATCACCCCTCATCAGACATATGCCAACATGCTGCTTACCACTCTCGTCCAAACTAGCGTGGATCTCATTAACTACACCTGGTGGAATGTTTTTTTCCGCTGTACTGTTCGAACAATTCTCCGCACCTCCGCCAATCTCTTTTCCGGCTTGATTCTGCTCGTCGGGTGTATAAGGGGCTTCACGCTCCTCCCTGGCCTCCACGCCATCAAGTTCAGCGCGGACATTATCACCTCCGCCTCTAGCAGGTGACTTCAACATTGCTCCCAGATCTGCCTCGTCGGCGCTATTCACCGTGGCATCAACCCCGCAAACTCCATGACTAGCCACGCCCCTCTCATCACCGTCGCCCGCAGCAGCCAGCAAGGAGGCCCTTTTAAAACGCATAATGACTTACTCTCCGTCGCACCACACAGCCACTTCACCGCCATACCCCACTAACATATTGGGCCTTATATGCTTCAACTCAGCCCCAACTAAACTTTTGTTCAACACCAGATCAACCCCTTCTTTCCGTTTATCCCCGTATTCCCAAGTCTCTGTTCTTTCAGAGATTGCTTCGTTGCTGATTGTTTGAGATTCTATAGATTTCGCACTCACCATAACTGCCGGATACATCAAAGGATTATTTATTCGCGTTTTCAAAAAATCCTCATGCCACTCATCCAAATCCTCAACAGCAAATACCTTTCTATCCTTGTCATGCTCTGCCTCCCGTAGTCCATGTGGCATCATTACCACTGGATCTCATCCCACCTCCAACGGTTCCCTCTGAATTTCTAGTTCTTCACTTCTATGGTGTTCCAAGAAAACTCTCTCTTTCTCGTTCACCTCAATATTCTTTTCTTTGATTTTTTCTTGTTTTCCATCAGGAAACTCCCTGACATCTTCATCGTGTGTAGTGATTTTTCCCCGGACATCAATCCTCCTCCTGTACTTAGCCTCACCCACAAAGATCTCTTTGCTCCTTAATCGCATTCCATTCATCTCCTTGATGGCCTTTAATGCACCTCCTTTTGTAGTATACCTGATAAAAGCAAACAGATGGATCCAGTCATACTTCTCTTTACGTGCCAAATAGATGTCATTTATCCTTCCTGTCCACTTGAACATATGAAACAATTCATTATTCGAAACATTGTCAGGTAAATTATCCACAAAAATTGTAAATGATTCACTCTCCAATTGGAGATACAAATCCGTGGATCTTTTTCAATATGAGGCTGTCTAACTTTATCCCGCCTTACATTAGACATAGATAGATTATAGAGTATCAGGAGTACTTACTCTCATATTTTTATTGAAACACTATTCTGTCAATCTTTTTCTCTGATTGTGTCGCGGACGGGGTTGATGTAGTGACTCTCATATGCTTTGGAAATTACTTTTAATTTTAAACTATAAGTAAATTATTTTTGCTTTTTTAATAAAATTCTTTTAATAAGTAAATTCTTTTAATAAAATTCTGTACTCCTAATTACAACACATCTAACATACAATATTATTATTTATGTGCTATCTCCTTACATTTAGATGATAGAGCAACAAGTAGCCAACAATTGATAACCGTGCATCAACATATGAATAACGTGTCATACATATTTATATATCAATCCTTAAGAAGCATACATTGCATATATAGGAGGAATTAACGAAAGCCCAGCAGACAACTTCCCACTTATTTAAGTATTCTTTTATATCAAGATCTAGCTACTGATTCTTAAAAAAAAAAACACACACACATACATATGTATTAAATTGAAGTACTTATCAATTTATTTGCCTAGCTATATGCTATTGGATCAGTATTATCCTATCACTTTCACGCTAGATCATTCTCCTTCCACCACAACCACTCTCCCGGTGGCAATTGAAGTACACAGCAGCAACAGGAGATCCGAGATTGTAAACTTGAGCAAAGTCGCGAGTGTTAAAGTTGTTACGCCACGTCGGAGCGTGTATCAGTTGCCTCCCCACCATTTGCTTGTACAGCACAAACACTATTCTATGTATTCCTGCCGTTGGTTCTGGACTCTCGTACTTCATTATCTCTTGCCCTGCATTATATTTTCTTACTTAACATATATAATATCACACAAAAATATTATTTTTACATTAAAATCAATTATTTAAATTAATTATTATAAAATTAACTAGTATGTATTTATATATAAATATAGTTATAATTTAATTTATTTTAATATATATTTTATACTTTTATATATATTCTATATTGTAGTAGCTAATTTTAATAGATAATTTTAATGTATATATAACATGGATGAATATAATATGCTACACTGTACTTTAACATTTTACATAAATCTTATGTATATATATGTGCTTACCGAAGCTCGCCCCTGTAGTTCCTGGAATGTTAATTACCAACCTGAGCAGTCATTTAAGAGATGTATCAAACTATCAATATATAAATCTTTCACAAATATAAAGTTTATACATTCGTTCCTCATCATTTATAACACAATCCATACCTATATACATTCTCTAAATTGTTTCTATTATTTTGCTTCTGGATGTTAATTATACATTCATCTGTTATTTTTTACTTCTATCTTTATTTTTATAAAGTAGTAAATAATGTTATATAATATATAGTTTTATGTTAATATATCTCATGAATCATATACGCTTTTGGACAGAGAATGATTTTTCGGTTAGGGTATGATATCTTTTTTGGATATATAGCTGTTGAAATACAAGTTTCAACGTACAGAAGGACTATAAGAGCATTTCCAATTTAGTTTTATATGTATTTTATTTTAAATTCTACAAAATGTTATATTGATATTTGTAAAATTATATATTATAAATAGTAATTGAGATTGAATATGAGATTTATTATTTTAATATAAAATAAAATTTAAAATTATTTTACTTCATGTATATGTCATATTTAAAACTCAAACTTCAAAATCAGTCTCATTGGAGATGCTCTAATTAACCGAGAAATAAAAAAAAATGATACCAAAAACAACCGACAAGCAGACTCCAACAAAAATAAAATAAGTCTTACGTAGCTCGTGGCTCGTTGAAAATCTTCTATTAATAAAATTTTGTGGGACAAAATCTATTAAAGAAAAAGAGTACATAACTGTATAAATTTAAAAGTGCAAAAATTGAAATATATATTTGCCTTTTGTAATATTTTATCTCTGTTGTAGTCTCTATTTGTTAAACATTTTCAGTTTTTCTTAAATGTTCACCACAATAACAAAATCCGAAAAACAGAAAGGAAAACGAACCGGAACACGAACACGTTAGGGTATGGTATCTGATCTATATATAGATATGTTAATTGTCATCACTTCAAAGTTCAAATAATTAGTTTGGTGTGATGCTAAGTAATGCAGGCTGTTTAGTAAAGAATACAATTAATTAGAAATGAAACCAATTTTAACCAATTAGTTAAAAAATAGGTTTATTACAAAAAATAATAATAATAGAAATAACTCTCCACTATCTTGATTTTTCAAATTTTAAAATAAAAAATAAAAAAGAGTTAACTTAATTAGCTTGTTATGTAATTGGTTTCCTAAATTTTTTTAATATATTTGTAATATATTTAATAAAGAAGAAATAACTTAAAAATTCTACTAATACTAATTTTAATAATTATTTTTACGCCACTTACTGGTAAAATATATTTTTTATATCTTATTTAATTTTTTATGTATGACACTTAACCTTATATGTTAATTAGTCACAGTTAATCTCATCTTTAGATACTATTTATTATTCTCTTATAATTGAGTTACTCTCTCTAGCTATTATAATAATAATAGGATATTTGTCTATTAATTAAAAAAAATTAATTAATTTTAATTTAATTAATAGACAAATATCTTAAAATTTTTTAATAATAAACAAATAATAGAAAATAATCAAAATTTATTATTTTTGTCATCATTTAACTATCAATTTAATTTTTTTATTCTAATTTTTTTTATTATATAGTAATCTAAAAACATACTTTATCCCATATTTTTAAATATTAATGACTAACTGATAAAAAAATAATAAATTTTGATAATCTTCTAATATTTTTAATAATAATAATAATAATAATAATAATAATAATAATAATAATAATAATAATAAACTATTTGATATTTAGATAATTAAGCCAACCTTCATGTAAACATATTCGACTTTTAGAGCAGTAAAGAAGGGAATAGAGGAACACATGTTACATATTCATCCACGTTATAAGATGGTGACCCATAACATACCAATGCAAATACTCCCTCATATTGGGATTAGTAGGACTAGGTGCATCAGGGTCTACCATAATCTGCATATACATATACATATATATATATATCATCATCATGACACGTAACCTTAAAATTAGTAATAGAGATGATCTTTTCAAAGATAAGAAGTGCATATATAGAGATACGTACCAGAGTGTAAAAGGTCCTAAAATCATCACCACCAACATCAACTCTTGGTTGTTTGGTAATTTGGGAGGGTTTGAAGTCAGAACAATTGACTACTTCTGAGTTATTGTTATACGCAATCCTCAAAGACACAGAACTTGTAAAGGGATCAACAACATCTCCTAACAACCTTCCAAGAGTAAGAGGGTCCATTATTATCTATGAATATTAATGCTATATATCCTAAATGTGTTACTACTTAATTATGAAAGGAAATATCTGTATGTACATCAATATATATACACGCGAAAATTTAAGGGGAAAATAAAAAGAAAAGCCAGCATATATCTCTTAAAAAGTTGCGAGACATGGACGAGACATCGATTTGAGATTTATAAGAATGCATGCATGAACTTTGCTTGAATCGGAAACTAAATTCCTGCGCAATTTGTTGGACAGTAGTTGTCGGAGGATAAAACAAACACATACTATATAGTGGAAGTTAAAATGCCAGATCTTTTCAAGGTTTGACCATTATGTATATTCTATTATTCTCTCTTCATTTAATTTAAGCGTGGAACAAACAAAAGTAGTTTTTTATTTATTTATTTTTCTTTTATAAATATATAATAAATATATTAAAAACTTAAATTTTATATTTTTAATTTTTTTTAATTAATAACTTTAACATGTCTCTTAGTTAAACTTATATAATATATACTAAGAGTAGATAGTAATAAGATGGAAGCTATTGTCAGTTTGTCACATTCAATAACAAGAAAATATAGTTGTTGTTTAATTATTCAAATAACATTGCTCAAAATTAAATGAATATTTTTTTTAATATGCTTGTGTTTTCTTATAATTCTAATTGCACTACTTCTCTTTCAGAGTAGCTGAGAGTTGACCACTTTTTGATAATAATAATTATTACATACTAAAAATAAATGTGCACTTTTGTTTGTTCATTATTACATATTTTTGGTGGAGTTTGTTTTAAATTATAAAATATATTCTCAAGAGTTACATTTTGAAAATATTATTCTTGGGAATTTTATTATCAAGAATTGTAAGATTTTAGTTTGCTTAGTAGTAAAATAATTCCACACAATTTATTATAATATTTCTAGAAAAAAACTGTGTTTGGTTCATAATATATATTTAACTTCCAAAATACTTAATTATTATTATTGAGTTAATTAATTATTTACGTAAAGAAAATACATCAATTATTTATGAAGAACGTATTAATATTTGACATAAATTATGCATTTTAGAGATAATTACAGGAGTAAAATGGATAATATTTTTAGTAATTATTGATTATCGAAAACTTGATGATAAGAATAAAATAGAATTTTATTTCAAATGTTAAGAAAAAAATAAATCAAATTAAATATTAAAGAGAGTTTTTGAAACTTTTTAAAAGTTTCAAGGGCAAAAATCAATGTTTACGCAATTTAAAAAAATCAAAACGGTATTTCAGCGTTTTAAAGACGAAATTAAAGTATCTAATTTCTAATATGTTTAAACAACCTTAATCCTGAATTGGTATTTGTTAGGTACCATACAAATGATACAACAAAATATAAAGATAAAAAATAAAAAATTTGTATAAAATATGAAAATAATTGAATAACTTTCTTTGAGAATTATAACTTCTCTCTATCACAAGGAGACTACAATAACACTCTCTCTTGACAAAAAGAAGAATATACTTCTCTCTATATATATAGGAGAAAACTACTCAAAGAAATATTATGTTATTCTATCTGGATGACTTGATTGAAATGAATTAAAGAAAAGCTCAATTTATAGGTGAGTATTTTTCATGGTTCTGAAAACCGAACCGGACCAGCCGGTTCAACCGGATTAACCGAGAATCGGTCACCTAGCCGGTCCGGGTAAGGTCAGAAAGCATTTGGCAAAAAACCGGTCAAAAAACTGGTCGAACCGGCGGTTAACCGGTGAACCAGAAGAATCGTCCGATTTTTTTACGGTTTTTGGTTTGAAAATAAAAATGCTAAACGGCGTCGTTTTGGGAGTTTAAAAAAAAAAGAAAAAGAAAAAAGGGGCTAAATGCCTAAACGAGTAAACGAAGCCCTAAATCCCTAATGTTCACAGAAATCACCCAGATCCCAGAACTCCAGAAGCCAGAAGAGAAGAAGAATCACTGAAAAAGCAGTTCACACCCACAGTTCCACCGCCATCGCCACCGCATCCCGCAGCGACAGCAGCGACGGCGTTGAGCACGGCAACCACCACCGCGTCCTGTTTCGTCACCGAACTCGCCCCCTGTTGCGTCGTCGCCGAGCTCGCCTCCTGTTGCGTCATCGCCGTTACTCGCCGCCGGTGATACTCTGTTATTCACTTGTTCTATTATTCCTCCTTGCTGCTTCATGATTTGTGGTTTTTGATTTGCTGAGGTTATTTGAATTTTTTTGCTGCTTCATGGTTTTGTGGTTTTTGATTTGCTGAGGTTATTTGAATTTGTTTGCTGCTTCATAGTTTTGTGGTTTTTGATTTGCTGAGGTTATTTGAATTTGTTTGCTGCTTTAAGGTTTTGGGTTTTGATTTTCTGAGGTTATTTGAATTTGTTTGCTGCTTCATGGTTTTGTGGTTTTTGATTTGCTGAGGTTATTTGAATTTGTTTGCTGCTTCATGATTTTGGTTGCTGAATTATTTATTTGTTCATGGTTTTCTGAAGTTATTTTCTGGCCTTTGATTTTCTGATTGTTACAGATGGAACAATCACAAAGTAACCCACAGCCACAAGATAATGCTGAGAAGTGATTGAGCAATCTGGAGCAGTTCTTGTAGGCGATCACGCCCTCTGTGCCTGCTTAGTATCTTTCTATGGTTAGTTTTCAGTAACTAGCTGGCAAGTTTTGGCTGGAATTTTTAATAGTTGTGGCTAGGTTAGGGAAGAAATCGTTTCTTTAACTAAGTTATGTAATTTATTGTAGTATTGTCATTGTTTGTAACGGATAGATTTAATGGCTGGTGTGACAATAAGGAGTAACATTTTGAAGGTCTGAATAGGATCAATGAATAGAAAGGAGAAGTGAGTTTCTCATCCATAAATAAAGAAGTAAGCTAGTAAATGATTATTTGGTATTTGATTATTGACAGATTTCCATTGTTTACAAGTCATATGACAGATTTCCTTTATTTTAATGTGGTTTACGAATTTGATTCTCCTTCATTGTTTTTGTTTTTAGCCATTTGCTTGTCTTTCCTCTTTTGATTATGAATTGAATATTGCAGAGGATCATGATGAGAGTATACCCTTGTATTAAACAGGAATGAGAGTGTTGTTCAATATTAAGTTTTTTATTTTTCTAGAATTAAACATGATCATGATGGATTGAAATTTTTATTGAATTTGTATATTTAAAATTGTATATTGAATTTTCAATAATTATATTATATATTTAATGAAACCGGTTCAACCCCGGTTGGACCCCGGTTGAACCATTAAACCTGTCACCTGACCAGTTCAATGACCGGTCCGGTTCTCGCAACCTTGGTATTTTCAATATGAACCATCTGTCAATTAGAGGTATATAATTCTTTTCTTTTTCAACCATTAAAATCCTAAGGTTATAAACTAAGATTGTTTATTACCTTTCATTTTATTCAGTTATTATTTATTTATCTATTTTCTAAAATTAGCTTTACTAATTTTTACAATCTCCCACTTAAAGATAATTTTGACAAATTTTCAAAATTCATGTTGCTCATGTATTTCATAGGCTGTATGAGGATCTACACCATTCAAACTTTTCTGTGTTGATTGGTTTTGTCATGGCATCTGCTAGGTTATCTTTCGTGTGAATCTTCTGCATATCAACACTTCCTTCTTCTACTACTTCCCGAACAAAGTGATATTGTACTCCAATGTGTTTTGTTCTTGAATAAAAGGCAGGATTTCTTGCAATGTGCAAGGCACTCTGACTGTCACAATACACAGAAATCTTCTGTTGTTTGTGCCCGAGTTCTTCTATCAACCTTTGGATCCAAATAGCTTCCTTGCATGCTTGTGTAGCTGCCATATATTCAGCTTCTGTAGTAGATAAAGCTACAACAGTCTGTAATTTAGATAGCCAGCTCACAGCTCCTCCTGCAAGTGTAAACACATAGCCTGTAGTAGATTTTCGTTTATCAAGATCACCTGCAAAGTCTGAGTCGACATATCCATTGACAATGAATTCTGATCCTCCAAAACATAATGCAACATTCGAGGTCCCTTTGATGTATCTCAAGATCCTCTTAACAATATTCCAATGCTCTTTACCCGGATCTGCCATAAACTAACTTACCACCATAACTGCTTGAGCAATATCTAGCCTTGTACAGATCATGGCATACATAAGACTTCCCACCGCTGATGCATATGTTACTCGAGACATTTCCATCCTCTCTGCTTCACTACTAGGGCACATACTTAAGGATAATTTGAAATTCATAGGAAGTGGGGTTGAGATTGGCTTACATTCTTGCATATTGAAGCGTTGCAAGATCTTCTTCAAATAATTCTTTTGCGATAGCCAAATCTTCCTATCCCTTTTGTCTCGGTGGATTTGCATCCCTAAAATCTTGTTTGCTAGTCCCAAGTCTTTCATATCAAACTCCCTACCCAACTGTGCTTTCAATTCTTGGATTTGATCATTGTTGGGACCTACCACCAACATGTCATCCACATATAACAGCAGAATGATGAAATCATTATCACCAGACCTCTTGTAATAGGTACAATGATCTGAACTAAGTCTGTTGTATCTAAGGCTAATAATGAAAGAATCAAATCTCTTGTACCAACACCTTGGCACCTGCTTTAGACCGTACAGAGATTTAGTTAACCTGCAAACCAAGTTTCTTTTTCTTGTTCTTCAAAACCTTCTGGTTGGAGCATATATATCTCTTCTTCATGTTCTCCATGAAGAAAAGTAGTCTTTACATCTAATTGCTCTAGATGTAAATCAAATACAGCACACATAGCCAAAACTACTCTAATAGTAGTTAGTCTCACCACTGGAGAAAATATTTCATTGAAGTCAACACCTTCTTTCTGAGCATATCCCTTGAAAATATTTCATTGAAGTCAAAATCTTCTTTTTGAGAAAACATTTCCCTTGCATGATATCGTTCCACTTGATCATTACTATCTCGTTTGATCTTGTAAACCCATTTGTTACCAATGGCTTTCTGACCTGCTGGAAGTTCAACAAGTTTCCAGGTATGGTTCCTATGTAATGCCTCAATTTTTTCTTGCATTGCTGTCATCCACATAGAATCATCTGGATTGCGCATAGCCTCTATAAAAGTTGTTGGCTCTCCATCTTCTGTCAAAAGACAATATGCATCATGGTTTGTCAAAACATAATTTGAGTGCCATGATGGTGTTCTTCTTTGTCGAGTGGATCGACAAACTTCTATGTCATTAGCCTCTGCTTCTTGTTCTTCGTGTTGTGGTTCTGCTTTAGAAAGATCACCTTCTTTGCATTTTTCATCTATTTGAACAGTGGTTATCTTTTTAACAGTGCTGTCATTTTCTTGTTCCTTTTGCAATTCATCTTCTGCAAATATCACATCTCTACTGACAATTACCTTGCGGGCAGTGGGATCCCACATGCGATACCTCTTAACTCCATCTGCATAACCCAAGAATATACATTTTCTAGACTTTGGTCCAGCTTTGTTCTTTCCTGGGAATTGTACATCACGTACACAGGACAACCAAATATATGTAAAGAAGAATAATTAGGTGGCTTACCTTGCCACATCTCCATTGGTGTCTTCAACCCAATTGTAGTTGATGGTGACCGATTTATCACATAACAGGCGGTTTTAACAGCTTCTGCCCAAAAAGACTTGGCTAAACCTGTAGTTTGCAACATAGCTTGTACTCTTTCTAGGAGAGTCCTATTCATTCGCTCTGCTACACTATTTTTGTTGAGGTGTATATGCAACTATGAATTGCCGTTGAATACCTGCTTGCTGCAAAATGTTAGAAAATCACCATCGATATATTATCCTCCATTATCTGTCCTTAAACACTTGATCTTCTTTCCAGATTCAAGTTCTAAATTTGCTTTGAACTCTTTAAATATCGCAAACACGTCTGACTTCTTCTTGATCGGGTACACCCATAGCCTCCTAGAGTAATCATCAATAAATGATATAAGATATTTTGCTCCTCCTAAGGACATCTCTGGCGATTCCCACACATAAGAATGAATCAACTCCAATATATGCTTGTTCCTAGCAGTTGATCTACCAAACGTCAATCTATGTTGTTTGCTTGTAACACAATGCTTACAAAACGGTAAGTTTACCGATTTGAGCCCGGGAATGAGATTACGTTCTACTAGAATCTTCAAGCCTCGTTCTGACATGTGGCCCAGTTTGCGATGCCATGTCCTCGTCATTTCTTCTTGGCTTGCTAAAGCAACTGATGCCTCTGCCTCTTGTAAAGTATCTCCCACAAGCATGTATAGATTTACTGCAATCTTTTCTGCTTTTATTACCACAAGAGCTCCTTTAACAACTTTTAAGATCCCACCTTCAATATGGGTCTTACAACCAAGTTCATCCAATTGTCCAATCGATAACAAATTCTTCTTCAAGCCTTTCACGTGTCTTACCCCTTGAAGTGAACGAATAGAACCATCAAACATTTTTATTTTGACAGTACCCATTCCAACAATTTCTAAGGCATGATCGTTTCCCATAAACACCGATCCTTCAAAGATAGGTTCATATGTACAAAACCAATCGCGATGAGGAGTCATGTGCTAGGTTGCTCCTGAATCAACAATCCAAACATCAGTGAGCTGTTTACTGCCTTTAGAACCAATTGTTGCTTCGCCATATAGAATTTCTCTATCATCAGAGGTACTCGTAACACATCCTTGAGAACTTGATCCTTCTGGAACCTTCCCTATATACTTCTTATTCCAACAATCTTTCTTGAAGTGTCATCTCTTTTCACAATTGTATCATTTGACCTGCTTCTTACTTTGTGACTTTGGTCTACTTTGACTCCCATTGGAACCACGCTCCATTGATCTCTCTCTTGTCATCAACAAAGCCTCTGCTTGTTTTGAGCTCCCTAATCTATCTTCCTTATTCTTGCGCCTAGATTCTTCTTCAAGAACCGTAGCAGCCATGTCATCAAAAGAAAGATAATCAGTCAAAACATTATTAGTTAAGTTAATGATAAGCTGATCATATGAATCTGGTAGACTTTGAAGTAAGAGCTCTGCATGTTCGTTTTTCGCTATGGTATATTCCAACGATGAGAGTTAGAAAAATAGCATATTTAGATTGTTGATGTGATCCGTTGCTGATGTGGACTCACTCATTCGAAGAGTATAAAGTTTTCTCTTCAAGAATATCTTGTTGTGAAGTGACTTGACTTCATATAATTTGGTGAGAGCATCCCAAATTTTCTTTGCTGTCTTTTTCTCTGCTACACTTGATAAAACTGAATCAGCTAGTACCAAGTGTAAGTTTGCAACAGTATTGTTGTCCATCTCCTTCTATTCTTCATCTGTAATTCCAGTGGGTCTACCTTCAATTGCTGTCACGCAATTGTCTTTTTTCATAATGTCTTTTATCTTCAATTTCCATATGAAAAAATTACTCCCACTGAATTTTGGAATTTCATACTTTGTTGCCATTTTTTTAGACGGTAACTCGCAACGGGAAAAAAATATATTAATTAGCAACATTTGGCTTTGATACAACTGTTAGGTACCAGACAAATGACACAGCAAAATATAGAGATGAAAAATTAGAAATTTGTATATAAAATATAGAAACAATTGAATAACTTTCTTTGAGAATTATAACTTCTCTCTATCACAAGGAGACTACAATAACACTCTCTCTTGACAAAAAGAAGAATATACTTCTCTCTACATATATAGGAGAAAACTACTCAAAAAATATTATGTTATTCTATCTGGATGACTTGATTGAAATGAATTAAAGAAAAACTCAATTTATAGGTGAGTCTCTTCAATATGAACCATCTGTCAATTAGAGGTATATAATTCTTCTCTTTTTCAACTATTAAAATCCTAAAGTTATAAACTAAGATTGTTTATTACCTTTTATTTTATTTAGTTATTATTTATTTATTTATTTTTTAAAATTAGCTTTATTAATTTTTACAGTATTTGATTCTTTTTATTAGAATTAATCTTAAAATATTATTTTACTGTTTTAAAACTAATCAATAGAGTATCTTAGTCATTTCAAAATCAAAATCAAAATCAAATTTTTTAATTTATAATATAATCAGACAATCCTATTTAATCCTATATAATGGTATATATATTTTGGTCTTTTTAAATTAATCTAGATGACATTTTAGTCTCTTTAAAATGACCTTTACAAATATATTTTAGTCTTCCTAAAAATTGAAATTTATAAATTTTAATGCAATAGGATAACCTTAGTTCTAAAAGTCTATCTAAATTTTTGCAAGATTAATCCTACAACTTATTTGAATCCTTTAAAAATAAACTAAAAGTATATTTTTGTCTTTTTAATATTAAATTTGAAGTCTTAGTTTCTAATATAAGAATAATTATTTAGTATTTTTAAAAATAATACCTAAAGCATATTTTAGCCCTTTAAAAATGAACTAAAGGGTATTTTAGTATTTTAAAATTTATGAAAAGAATATATTTTAGCCTCTTAAAATAAACTTTTTCAGAACTTTAGTCTTTTCATGATTAAGTTCAAATTTTAATTTCTATCACAATTAACCAATCTTAAACCCAAAACGTTTTTTAGATATTTTAAAATTAATTATAAAAGGTTATTTTTATTGAATTTTAAAAAGGATACTTTATTATTTTAAAATAAAGTGAAAGAATATTTTAGTATTTTAAAATCTAATTCAGATTTTGAATAATTTCTAATACAATCAAACACTATGAATTATGATCACTTTGAATTGACTTTTGAACAAAATAAATTTATTATTTTATATTCTTAAATATTTTTTAATAAACAAAAATTATTTCACATCTTGATAGACTTTTTAAAAGACATTTTTAAATATTTAAAATATCTTTTATTTCTGCTTTTTTTTAAAGCAATGCATTGTTGACGTTTAAAAAATAATAATTTGCTTTATTTATTTTTTTAATAAAAATACTTTTCTTAAAAGATGTATCTAAATATTATTAGAACTTAATAAAAATACTTTATTTTTTATATTTTTTTTCACTCAAATAAATTAATCCAAACTAACACTTAGTCTTATAATAATATTTTAGATCTTTTACGAATTACCGTTCAAATGTTATTTTGCTCTTTAAAAAATTAATTATAGAAGTATTTTACTCTATTTTAAAAGTTAAAATTTACAATTTTTAGTATAATTAAATCATTTTTATTCTAAAAGAGTATTTTATTTTTTTATGATTAATCATAAAAAGTTATCTTAATAATTTAAAAATTAAGTATAAAGATATTTAGTTTCTTTAATATTAAATTAAAATTTCTAATTTTTAATACATATAAAAAATAGCGAAATCCAAACAAGAAGAAAACTTTTACTTTGTTTTCGTGTGAATTCCAATAAGAATATTGCTAGAACCTGAATCAAACTTAACTGATAATTATAGACAAATTAATATTTATTAAGATTGTCTTTTTTATAAATTTAAACTTTTGAAATAAATAATATTTTATTATGCTATATTATTAAAAAGATAAATTATAAAAATGATATCCAAATATTTATATCAATACGAAGGATAAATAAGTTTCTAAAATATTTAAAAATAAAATAAAAATAATTAAATATTAAATATATGTTCTCAACAAAGACTTTTAAAAATAAGATTTTAATGTAATATTTTATAATTATTATTAAAAAAATAAAATATTTTTATCTATAGAATTTAGTGATTTCACATCAAATGAAATATTTTTTGTGAATGATCAATTTTTCTAAGGGTAAAGTATTAAATTGGTCCATACGTTTGGACGTAATTTTATTTTGGTTCTTAAGGTTTAAAGTGTCATATTTGAATTCAAAAAAGTTTCATTTAGCTTCAATTTAGTCTCACCATGAGGTCAAAGTTAAATAATTAACGAAATGTCCTACATTACAGCAGTACAAGAACAAGATCTGGAGAACAAATACAAGCTGCAAAGCACAAAATCAACCGTGGATGCATTAATACATTTATTTATCTTTCTCCTTAGTTTTATAGAAAATGTTTCATTTAAATTGTAAAAAAAATTATAAATAAATGTATTGATGTATCCACGATTGATTTTGTGTCTCTGGAGCTTGTATTTATTCTTCAAATTATTGATCTTGTTCTTATACTGCTGCCATGTAGGACATTTTGTTAATTATTTAATTTTGACCTCACGGTGGGACTAAATTGAAGCTAAATAAAACTTTTTTAGATTTAAATAGAACACTTTAAATTTTAAAGACCAAAACAAAATTACGCCTAAACATAGATGACCAATTTAATACTTTATCCTTTTTCTAAAAAAATGTTAAAAAACCTCCGGAGATAAAATTTTATTTCAATTTTTATATACATTCTAAATAATGATCTAACATATTTTTACAAAATTTTGAATCAAATTGACAAATTAATTACTAACTAAAAATTTTGTTTGTCAATCATAAAAAAATTATGATTTTATAAGTTATTTTTATTATATTTTAAATTATTCAAAAATTTATTTATCTTTCATATTTTTTAAGGTAATTTTTGTTAATGATACGAATTTTTAAATATTATTTTTCTAGTTTATTTTTATTAAAATTTTTATGCCCAAAAATTTAAAATTTAATTACTGTTAACTTAAAAAAATAATTTAAATTTTTAAATACAAAATTTTATGACATAATAATTATATTTAAAAAGACAAAACGTCTTTTTAAATTATGATTTTGTGAGACAATTTTTAAAAAGAATAATATTATATATTTAATTTTTTTATTAATTAAATCTAAATAAATTAGTCTAACATAATAAAAATAAGATATAGTTAATATTATTTTAAATTTTATTATTTAACTTAGTTAGATTCAATTCAAAAAAAAAATTTAATCTGTAATACTACTCTTTTATAAATAGATTAATAAATCCCTTAATATAAGAGTAAATCCAGATCAAATCGAATCAAATATTGCCAAAATTTTGATAAGATCCGAACTAAAATTGTTGAATCAAATTTAATATCCGCAATTTTTTTTAGTTTGGATTCAATCCGCACATTTGCGGATAGGATTGGATCGGATCAGATATCAAATATATCCGCAAAATATAAAAATATTTTTTAAAAGCTTATTTTTATTTAAAAAAATCAATAAAATCTCTTTTCTACTTTTTTTTTTAACATATTTACTTTTAAAATAAATTTAAATATATATTTTTTTAAATAATAAAAATAAAATAATACAACATATATAATAATTATTAATTTAAATAAAATATAAAAAGAATATTTATTTATTTATTTATTTTTTCAGATATGCAAAAAATACGAATCTAATATACGAATATCTATATAAAATCTGTAATTCGATCCTATTAGTGTGGGGATGGGATCTCATAGTGTGCGGATGAAATCTCATCCGATCCGATAGTCTTACGAATTAGATTCGGATAAATACCACCGATAAGCAAATTGAAATCCATAAACACCGCTACCTCTCTATCTCTCCCCCCATTCTTTCCCCCACCCCAGCACCGCCACCTTCATTCCTCGCACCCCTCTCCACCAATGGTGCATCACAAACAAGGCGTAAATTACAAATTTTATTTTTGCAGGTTGTGTTGCATTGGTTGACCCTTCGTATAGTGTGGATTGTGTCAATTTAATTGTTATTTTCATTTTTGTTTCTTTAAGAGATACACAAGGATTTGATCAATTTAATGACAGCTATTTAATAGTTAAAAACTTAAAATTGATAGGTTAAAGGGGTTTGAAGCAAGAAGCTGTAGTGGATTTTAGGGGAAGGTATAACAAATTCAGCCACAGGAAACAGAAAAGGAAGCAACTTTGGCGAAAAATTAGAGAAAGATTAGGACGAAGGATAAGGGGTAGTGGCCGTATTTGTTGGAAGAAAAAGTGATTAAGACATGAAGGGTTAAAATAAGTTAAAGAAAAATAAAGAACAAGAACAAGAACAGAGGTTGTCTTGTCTTGGATTTCAATAATTTTCATCCAACAACGACGCATGTTGGCGGCGCATCATGGTGAAAATGGTATACCAATGGCGGTGGTTTATGGGTGTTATTATCTTCTTCATGTTCTTGTTATTTGAGATGTTTTCTTTGTTGGGATTGGATTATTGGTGGATGAGAAAAGAGATAAGAGTGAGAGAGGAACCAATGGTGGTGGGAATTGGAGAAGAGAGAGAGAGTGTTTTCTTTAAAGAAAATAGTCAAAATACTATTTGTGTAGTAGAGTGGTTATCAAAACTAATTATTATACATTTATATATAAATATTTATTATTTAATTTATTTTTAATATATATTTTATATTTTAATATATATTTTTATATTAGTGATTAATTTTGATATATATGTAATATAATTATTTTTTTAAAAAATTATTTATTTCTATTTTAAAAAATCATTTTCATGTTATTCATATTTGACATGTTAATAAATTATCGTTTGGTAATTGATTATAAAGATCTCTTAATTTCTTAGACCAAATTTTCAGATGATTTAAGCTATTTAGAGATTTTTGAAATGGGTAGACGTGTTTTAAATAAATAATTAACGATGGAAGAGAGTATTTATTCACTATATTATCATCTCTTTATTAGTATTTAATTTGTTATTAGTTCTAAAGTTTTCGGAAGTACTTATTATTCAAGTTGATAATCATGATTAATATATATCCACATTAAGTTTTCTTTTATTATTATTAAGGCACATTTTGCTGGAAAATTCATGGAAAAAATAGGTACAGATTGATCAAGTGACTAACTACTATGATATTTTGCATGAGGACAAATGTTATTTACTTATTTTTACTAAACCACCACGATTTATATATTTGGTATTATCATCTCGTTATTGAGTTCTATAAATAGGATCTTCTTCATTATATATCATTTTAAGTGAAGTACTACAATGAAGATACATGTATTATTGTGATTTTTGTTCCTCTCCTTCTTAATATGCATTTATGTGTGTGTGTGTTTATTTTAAAGTTTATTTGGTAGTAGTTATATTCTGCTTATGTAATACAAGATCCGGAAGAAAAATGGCTATTTTTTTATAAGAAAAAGATGGTGTGTTATTTATTATAATACAAGTTGGTATTTTTTTAATATATATTTTTATAATTTTAATTAATAAATTAGACTTAGATTTAAATAATAATAAAATTTGTAAAAAAATATAATGATCTAATTTTTAATAAAAAAAGTATGATTTGTGTTGAGATAAGATTTGAAGATAAAATTTGTAAAAATCTATAAAGCACGGACACATCGTTGAGTTGTATTTATGGGTTGGACACATTTTGGATACGACATTTATCGATATTCGTCCAATACGTGTGTATGTCATGTTCAACCGTATTTTAATAAAAAATAAAAAATTTATCCGGACACGTTTGGACGACACATTTAAATATTATCACGTGTCAGTATGTTCAACCTTATTCTTAATATATATTTTTGAAATAAATTAAAAATAGTATATATTATTATTTATTAAAAAATATTTAATTAATATAAGATATTAAAATAATTAAAAAATTAATTTATATTTTAATATTAATAAAATATTAAAATATTATTACAATTTTTTTTAAAATATATCATACTTTTTATATATACGTGTTTTTATGTCTTTTAAAATTTTAAAATTTGTGTATCGGTATATTTTGTATCGTGTCCTGTGTCCGTACATCATAAGTAAAAACTATATATATAAACAAATGTCTTTAATATATCTGAGAATTAAATTTGTAAAAGGTGAAGTTATACTATAGTAAAATACACCAAACTCCAATAAAACTGAAAAAATATCATTGGCAGGTCAATAGTAAAATTTTAAGAAGTGGAAAAAATTCTGTTGTAATATATGGTATTTTATAATTTATATGCTTTCAAATTATAATTTCTACATGTGTAATATAGTACCAAACTACCAATAGGCAATAGGCAATAGATTTTCCTTATCTGTAATAAATACGCTAGGAGTAACTGCACCCATATCTAATATTTATCCTTTTTTCCTATTGCCAAAGAAGGAATGGAATATTCACCGTGCCAACTTATGGCGAGGATGGGTATATAATTCCGTTCAATAATTCAAGATCGTTTTCTGAAAGTTCTTTATTTCTCTAAATCTAACTGTATTGGACTATTGGCCAGGATAGTTTATACTTTATTCTTTTCTTTTCATTTTCCCTCCTTAAAAATAAACTTTATCTTCTTCTAAGGATCGGATATACATGTGAAGTACAAAAATGTATTGTCATTTAAAAAAACCTTCACACATGTCAAATTATGAGTTGCATTGTTAAAGTAAGAAATTCTCTCCCAAAATATCTTTTTTATAAACACTGGTAATATCCTTGCAAGACCACGCACAAGATGTGAGGTTGAAACACCATATTCTCAAATGTCAAATCTGAAGAACTAATTAATTTATTGGTAACATTGATGGTTTCGAGAATAAAAAATTGCTTTAATTTATAAACATAAATCAGATATTAACTCATTAACTCATTTATTATATATTTAAATAGTATATTATTAAAAATAATGATGTAGCATGACACTCAAATAAATCGTAACAGAATATATAATCAATGTGGAATGTACAAATTCATTGTATCTTCATATACATTTTCTATTTATCCGAGTCTTTCTATTTATTCTCTCTTTCCTAAGAATTGAAAAGGTGTGCGTATAAATGAATCTGTTAGTGGATATATAGTTGATAAAAATCTCTACATAACTTTTTGGCTGAAATTTAGATATGGAATTTTTTTTGGTGTTATTCATAAAAATGGAAATGAGAAGTGTTTGTCAGGGAGGATGGGATTCACTTTCTCACCATTAGCAAAAAATAGTTTTTCGTATTAGGTGAGAATAAGGTACTAAATTCGTAGTTTTTACCTCGATTTATTAATTTAATTTAAAATCGTAATTCATTAAATCATAAGACGAAATATAAACGTGAGTTATAAAATATATAAATTATGAAAAATTTGATAGCAAAAATTAATTTCACAAATAATAAAATAAATCTCAAATAAATTAAATTATCTAAAAGATTATAACTAATATATACCATAACAAGTTAAAAGTTATAATTCATAACACAAATTCATAACTCAACTCACATTAAAATATAAATTCACAACTCACCATCACAAAATATAAATTAACAACTTTAATTCATAAAATCTTTACGAGTTTCACATACTTTCGCATTATCATCTTTATTATTAGAAGTAAAATGAGAAAGTCCTTGAAAAAATTCTTCAAACTCATCATCACAAGATAAGGAATTGCTAAAGGATCCTTAGAAGCACCAACAACTTTATTACCATTTGCTCCATCATTCAAATCAGAATATGAAATTAGAGCATCCAAATCTTCATCTTCTCCATCCTCATCAGCGAAAATCCATTATTCATTAGAGTCTAACTCATCAAGACTATAGTCATAATCAAGACTTTTTCTAATTTATTTTTTCTTTGCCAATCTTAAATTCGTCATCACAAACACATCATTCATGATTTTAGCCTTCAAACCGTTTTTCCTTTTTGTGTCAACCTTTCAAAAGTATATAAAAGACATTAATCAAACAATAAGATAGAAATTAAAGAATTAACAACCAAATTTATAGAAAAAAATACAAATTATATTTAAATACTAACCATATCAAAGGTGCTTTAATTGCGTTCACATTCAGATAAACTACATGTCAAATTCAAGACACGAATTGCAAATTGTTGAAGTTTTGGATGCTGATCCCCATAAGAATTTCACTATTGAACCGTAGTTTTAGTAGAAATTAAATTCTGAGCTACTTTACTATCAAAAAACTCTTTTTGGGTCTTAAAATCTTCAAGTTGAACATCCATCTTAGTAATTAGATCTGGATTTTTTGTCATCCTTTTCATACAAGCATAAAATTGTTTCTTCAACCAATAAGCAACTTTAAAACCAAAACTATAATGAATTTGAGGATTCAAATAATAGTATGCTACATGCAATGACCTATGAAGTTAGTTGTCCCATCTTGCATCAATAATATTTCAAATAGGTATGTAACTAAAACATAAAAAAATTAATAAATTAGTTACAAAATAAAAAATATTATTCATGCATTAATAAAATTAAAAATAATAATTATGTAATTTACCTTGTTTCAAATCCTTGAAATGCATCTCATATTTTTTTCTTTGCATTTTTTATTTTTTCATAAATAAACTCTATTACCGGCTTTTCTTCCGAATTCACCATACGAAGCACATGAAGAAGAGGGTAGGCAATGTAACACCCTAACTATCAAAGCTTACGCTTCCGACTGCGCGACTCTGATTATTGGTGTTACGACGACTCTTAGAGTATTTAATACTAAAATATAAGCCTATTTAAAACTTTAAATACTTTATAACTGCCCAACGTACTTTTTATTTTGATAGATAACATACATCCATATATGCAATACAACTTACAATACTCACAAAGAATACCTATATATACATATTAATTTACAAGCATTACATAATTAAATTCCTATCCCTCTTATAAAAACTTGTAAAGGTAAAGGCGAGGAAAAAAGTAACTAATGCAACATAAAGCTTCGTTTAAACAGAAAAGAAATAAAATAAGCTCTCCCGAACTTCGTTGCCTAAGACCTGAAAAAGAAAAGACATGTAGGGGAGTGAGAACATCGTCCTCACTAGTTCTCACTATGGGGATTAGAGAATTACTATAATAGAATACGTGAAAATAAAAACTGTTTTTAAAGTATAGTGATTGTTACCCGCCTTATGTATCTTTTCAAAACCATAGATCCACATTCAAAATTCGAAATTCTTTTTAAAAGAGAAATCCATTAATTCTTCAAAAATCCAAAACCTTTTTAAAAGCTTTTCCTAGGCACTATGAATGACCAAACTGTTCCAAGCATAGGTTCATTAAGTCTATGCTGAACCAGTTTAGTTTTTCATACTTTACTAAACTAAAAACACAAACCATTCACGGCCTTCAGCCCATCACATAATCAATCACGGTCATAGGCTCAAACATTTTAATCAACAGTCAATCCACCACAATCCAACCAGTTTTCAGTCACAAACACAAGTAAGAAGGTTCAAACACAATCAAGCAGTTACATCAAGTAGAGCAATTAGCAATTAGACATAATTATTCACGTAGGCAAACCAATTACAATATGCACACCCAAACAATGTCACATAGATGCATATGATGAATGCCTGCCCTATGGCTGATGTGTCTCATCTGTTAGTTATCAAGCCAACCCGATAAGTTCGATTAGCTAAACCTTTGGACTGTCCCTCGATGCGCATCCCAAGAGTCTATGCATAGTTTTTTCTCAGATATATATAAAATTTCTCAATGGGGGTCAACATTCTCGGGAATTTATAAGTGCCCGGACACACTTACGTCGTAGGGTCAACAAAGTATCGAGTCTCAACCTGGAACACGTGGTGGCAAGCCACGGTACTTTACCCAGAAAAACTCGTATCTCAAATAAAAGAAGTGCAAAAGCCACATATTCATTTAGCCATCATCATTTCCGCACTTCATTAACAATTCATATCAAACCAATCATCATTCAAGCCATAAGTCACTTTTTTCTCAAATCTATTTACTCTGAAACCAAGATCAATACATTTCAGTCTTCACTTTAAAATTCTCAATTTCTCAAATCATTTCAAGCTCATAATCCAATTCTCTTTAAAAACTCAGTCACTTTAAGTGACATTTTCCAAAACTTCCAAAAGACTTTCAAATATCACCTCAAAAGGAAATTTTCTTTGAAAAGACTCAATCCTTCAATTTTAAATCATTCGTTTGACTATTTTAAATCAGAGTTATTAATTAACAACCTTGGCAAAGACTTAAGACTCTAGAAAAAAATAACATGCCTCATTTCTTAAACTCTTTAGAAATCCTCGGAATTATAGTTACTTAAGTTGAAGTCAATTAAAATGATGATTTAAAATCAAAACCAAAGCATGTAAGCCAAAAATTTTGAACTAGTTTCAAAACCAAAATTATTTAAGCCCAAAAACTAATTTCATGTTTCAAAACCAAAATTATTTAAGCCTAAAGACCAATTTCATTTCATTATTAAATCGGTAACCTTCCCAAAGGCTTGGAATTGTTTAAATCTTGCTAAGTCAAAATTTAAAGAGTACTTCAAAAGTAAAACAAATTTAATTAATCAAAGTTCAATTTCTTTTAAAATCCACTAATACTCCTCCAAAGGTACTTCTTTAATCAAACTTCAAAACATAGGTTCTTTCATATTTAAATAAATTGAAAAACATAGACATTTCTTAAACAGCTTAAACTCGAAACACCAATTTCTTAATAAATCATGAACTAATTAATAGGACCTCTTAAATCCAAATCCTTTTCTAAATCACATTTTAAAACAGAATCTTAATTTCGTAAAAATTCAACAGAATCTCCCCTAAAACTTGGACTTTGCCACCCTTTTTGGGTCCCAACAAAACCAAACAATAACCCAATCAAACAAACACTCATATCTAATCAAGACAACTAAACAATACATAAGACTTATACAATCACTAAAGATATATTTCTCACATCAGCATCCATATATAACAATTCCAAATTATAAAGTATAGTTTTCTGAAAAAGGCCCCTACCTCGATTAACCAAACTCAGGAATTAAACGCGACAATCCCAGCTAGTCTGAACTCATGACAGCAGTGACAATTCCAACGCAATCCCGCGAGAACAACATTCAGTAGTTCCAAACAAGGGCAGCAGCGCCGAGATATAACAATAATGACTTTGGTAAATTAAACGGATCAAAACTAGCTGTGTAAATAAAGTGGCACAGAGAAGAATCAAGGCGGTCTTACCCATGAACTTACCAAGATAAAAAGTGGTAGCTACAACGTCTCCTACTACAATTAATTAGCAGCAAGGACACAACCTGGTTCACCACCAACAATGACAGAAACTACAACTCCAGAACACTGATAGTAACAGCAGCAGCAGTGGAGGTCTCCATCGCCACCTTCTTCCTTTCCTTGCTCGGACTCCTTGGTGCACGAATCTCCACACTTCGTACAACTGTACCAGCAAGTGCACTGGGTCATCCAAGTAATACCTGAGCGAGTCAGGGTCAATCCCACGAGGATTGTGGTTTGAAGCAAGCTATGGTTATCTTGCAGGTCTTAGTCAGGTGGATCAAGAAGTTGTTGGATTTCTTTAAATGCATTTGATTGTTTGGAATTATAATCTTAAAACTTAGATAGATGAGGCTTGGAGTTACTTTGTCCTTCTGGATTAACTCTGGTATTACTGTCTTCTTCAATTGTGAATGATTTCTTCTATGGCAGGCTGTATGTGAATGACGTTAGTTTGAGTAGCCGCCAATACTCCTCCAGATCTGAACCCCAGGGTTAGTGTGGATCCATTCTGATTGAGGGTGAAGCTTCTGCAGTTCATTCTCCTTGGTGATCCTACTTGAAACGTCACAGACAAGGTCGAATCTTCCGGATCGAAGGATGCTGCGCCTTTAGGTTCTAGCCTTTACCACAAAGACCCTAATCTCCCCGTAAATTGGCTGAACTGGTGTCTCAAGAAGTCCCCAACGAAGTCATGGATTAGCCGTCTAAGAGATGCATAATCAAGCTGGTGGTTCATCATTGTCCGATGAAAGACGCACTCTGAACCCATGTAGGATGTGATAACCTTATGCCAGTTCAACGCATTCATATTGATGAAGAATGAATATAAATCTTAGAATAGAGAATCAAACACAGATTAAAGAGGAATAATAATCTTTTATTAATCCATAAAACTCAGCAGGGCTCCTCCCCTCAACCTAGGAGGTTTAGAAACTTATACTGATAGAAAATACAATGTGAAACACGAAATTATGGTAAATGATGGGGGAAGATCCTTATCAAAGAGTGATCTTCTACTATAAATACTAAACTAATGACTAGTAAGGGTAAAATAGTCTTTTTAGTGCTAAAATCTACTTCTGGGGCCCACTTGGTGAGTGTTTGGGCTGAGCTTTGATGAGGTCCACATGATATGAGTCATGTAGGGTGTTGAACGCTGGCTAGGGGGTCCTCTTTGGGCGTTTGAACACTGGTCTCTGCTCCTTGGGCGCCGAATGCCTGGAATGGGGCAGGGGGCTGGCGTTAGACACCAGTTTTGGGCCTTCTAATTTGAAGCAAAGTATAACCATTATACATTGCTGAAAAGATCTGGAAGTCAACTTTCCATAGCCATTGAAAACGCTCCATTTGGACTTCTGTATGTCCAGAAAAGCTCTTCCGAGTGCAAAGAGGTCAGATCCGGACAGCATCTGCAGTGCTTTCTCTGTCTCTAAATCAGACTTTTGCTAACTTTTGCTCCAACTCCTCAATTTTAGCCAGGAAATACCTGAAATTGCATAAAAACACATAAACTCAATGTAGAATCCAAAAAATGTGAATTTAACACTAAAATCTATAAAACTTAACAGAAATTAAACAAAACATGCTAAAAACTATACAAAAATAATGCCAAAAAGTGTATAAAATATCCGCTCATCACAACACCAAACTTAAACTGTTGCTTGTTCCCAAGCAACTAAAAACACAGTAGGATAAGAAGAAGATTAAGATACAATAAATTTCAAAGTTTCCAATGAAGCTCAGTTTTAATTAGATGAACGGGACTTAGTAGCTTTTTGCTTCTGAATAGTTTTGGCATCTCACTATCCATTGAAACTTAGAAATGTTGGTCTCTTTAGGAACTTAGAATCCAGATAATATTAGTGACTCTCTTAGTTCAGCTCTTTTTGATTCTTGAACACAACTTTTAGAGTCTTGGCCGTGACCCTAAGCATTTTGTTTTCCAGTATTACCACCGGATACATAAATGCCACAGACACTTTAACTGGGTGAACCCTTTCGGATTGTGATTCAGCTTTGCTAGAATCCCCAATTAGAGGTATCCAGAGTTCTTAAGCACACTCTTTTTGCTTTGGATCACGACTTTAACTGCTCAGTCTCAAGCTTTTCACTTGACACCTTCACGCCACAAGCACATGGTTAGGGACAGCTTGGTTGAGCCACTTAGGCCATGATTTTATTCCTTTAGGCTCTCCTATCCATTGATACTCAAAGCCTTGGATCCTTTTTACCCTTGCCTTTTGGTTTAAAGGGTTATTGGCTTGGATCCTTTTTACCATTGCATTTTTGGGCAGTGATGGATTTTGCTCTTTATTATTTATTTTTTCGCCATTTTTTCTTTCTTTTTCTCATTCATTAAATTTTTTTCTTTTGCAATATGCTTTTTCTTTTTTTTTTTTGGCTGCTTTTTCTTGCTTCAAGAATCAATTTTTTGAATTTTTCATATTACCAATAATACTTCACTTTCATCATCATTCTTTCAAGAGCCAACATTCTAAAATTCCAACTTCAAATATGCACTGTTTATTCATACATTCATAAAACAAAAGCAATGCCACCATGTCAAAATAAATGAACTATTCTTATTATAATCTTGAAATTCATGTATCTCTCAATTCTTTTCAAATAATTTTTTTTAAATAAGGTGAGAGATATATGGAATATTTTATAACTTTAAGACATACATGCAAATGATCATGTAGTAAGAACAAGAGAACAGACAGAAAAATATAACAGTAAACAGAAAAATAACATAAGAGAAGGAGATAAAGAGAACGAATCTACCTTTAATGGTGGCGGCTAGTGCTCCTCCTTGAGGATCTAATGTAGTGCTTGATCTCTTCAATGTTACTCCTTTGTCTTTGGTATTATACTTTAGAGTGGTAGGAGTCAGGAGTCACAAAGCAAAGCTTTTGCAATACCAAACTTAAGAGTTTTGCTCATCTTCGAGCAAATATGGCCAATTGGGAAAATGCTATGGGACCCACTGGTCCTGAGAGGCTAGAAATTTAAGAATCCCTGCCCTCTGCATTGGCGTATGAACGCCCAGGGTCTGCTCCCTGGCTGGCATTCAATGCTAGCAACACTCCATCTAGAGTGTTCTGTTTTCACTACTTAACATTTTTGTCTCTGTTCTGACTGCTGCATATGATCATGACCCTACAGAAAATAACTAGAAAAATAAAATAAAAAAAACAAAAATAATAACTATGCTTGGGTTGCCTCCCAACAAGCGCTTCTTTAATGTCTTTAGTTGGACTTCACTGTACTTAACTTAGTACCAGTGTTGAGCCTTCTGGCTTTATATCTCCTTCAAGGTAATGTTTAACTCTCTGTCCATTGATAGTGAACATGTTTTCAGGATCTTTACCTTGAAGTTCTATATGCCCATAAGGTGATACACTAGTAATCACATAGGGTCCCTTCCAATGGGATTTGAGTTTCCTAGGAAATAATTTGGGTCTTGAGTTGAAGAAAAGGACCTTCTATCCTGGTTCAAAGAAGATATTTTCTTGTCATGCCACCTTTTTTGCTTTTTTCTTATAGATCCTTGCATTTTTGAATGCAGATAAGCGGAATTCATCCAACTCATTTAGTTGGAGCAGCCGTTTCTCTCCTACTGCTTTAGCATCAAGGTTGAGGAATCTAGTAGCCCAATAGGACTTGTGTTCTAGTTCCACTGACAAATGACAGGATTTTCCATATACCAGCTGATATGGTGAAGTTCCAATGGGGGTTTTGAAAGCTGTTCTGTATGCCCACAGCGCATCATCAAGCTTTCTAGCCTAATCCTTTCTATTGGCGCTTACTGTTCTCTCTAGAATTTGCTTTAGTTCTCTATTTGAGACTTCAGCTTTCCCATTTGTTTGGGGATGATACGGTGTTGCTACTTTATGGCGAACTCCGTAACGGTTTAAGACAGAATTCAGCTGTCTGTTGCAGAAATGAGTACCTCCATCACTGATTAGTGTCCTAGGGACACCAAATCTGCTGAAGATGTTCTTTTGGAGGAACTTCATTACTACTCTGGTGTCATTAGTAGGTGTTGCTATTGCTTCAACCTATTTAGACACATAGTCTACTACCACAAGGATGTAGGTGTTTGAGTATGAAGGTGGGAAGGGTCCCATGAAATCTATACCCCATACATCAAACAGCTCAATCTCCAGGATTCCTTGCTGAGGCATGCCGTGACCATGAGGGAGATTGCTAGCTCTTTGGCAACTATCACAGTTATAGACAAACTCTCTAGAGTCCTTAAAGAGAGTAGGCCAGTAAAAGCCACTTTGGAGAACCTTGATGGCTGTCTGCTCACCTCCAAAATGTCCTCCATAGTCCGAGTCATGACAATGCCATAGGATTCTCTGTGCCTCTTCCTCAGACACATACCGTCGAATTATTCCATCCGATCATCTCTTAAAGAGATATGGCTCATCCCACAAGTAGTATTTTGCATCATGCATGAGTTTTCGGGCTTACTACCTGTTAAACTCCTTAGGAATGAACCTTATGGCCTTGTAGTTTGCAATGTCTACAAACCAAGGTGCTGTCCGGATGGTATAGAGTTGCTCATCTGGAAAGGATTCAGATATGTCAGTGGAGGGAGGAGAAGTCCTTGCTACTGGTTCAATCCTAGACAAGTGGTCAGCCACTTGATTTTCTATGCCCTTTCTGTCTCTAATTTCTATATCAAACTCTTGCAGAAGTAATACCCATGTTATGAGTCTAGGCTTATAGTCCTGCTTAGTGAGAAGATATTTTAGAGCAAAATGGTCAGTATAGATAATGTCCTTAGATCCTACTAGGTAGGACCTGAACTTGTCAATGGCATAAACCATTGCAAGTAATTCCTTTTCTGTAGTAGTGTAATTCTTCTGCGCATCATTCAGTACACGACTAGCATAATAAATGACATGCAGAAGCTTGTCATGTATCTACCCTAGAATTGCGCCAATGGCATGATCACTGGCATCGCACATGAGTTCAAATGGCAAGTCCCAATTGGGTGCAGAGATGATAGGAGCAGTGACAAGCTTGGCTTTCAGGGTTTCAAAGGCATGCAGACATTCTTAGTCAAAGATAAATGGGACGTCAGTGGCCAAGAGATTACATAGGGGTTTTGCAATTTTCAAAAAAATTTTTATGAACCTCCTGTAGAATCCTGCATGTCCGAGGAAACTTCTGATCGCCTTGACATTAGCAGGTGGTGGAAAATTTTCAATCACTTCCACCTTGGCTTGATCTACTTCTATTCCCTTGCTTGAAATCCGATGCCCAAGAACAATGCCTTCAGTCACCATGAAGCGGCATTTTTTCCAGTTTAGAACTAGGTTTGTCTCTTGGCATCTTTTCAGAACAAGGGCCAAATGATCAAGGCAGGAGTTAAATGAGTCTCCAAAAATAGAGAAGTCATCCATGAACACTTCAAGAAACTTTTCTACCATATCAGAGAAGATGGATAGCATACATCTCTGAAAGGTGGCAGGTGCATTGCACAGGCCAAATGGCATTCGCCTGTAGGCAAATACGCCAGATGGGCATGTGAATCCTGTCTTCTCTTGATCCTGTGGATCCACTGCTATTTGATTGTACCCAGAATATCCATCCAGAAAACAATAAAAGCATGCCCTGCTAGTCTTTCTAGCATTTGGTCAATAAATGGTAAAGGAAAGTGATCCTTCCTGGTGGCATCATTGAGTCTTCTATAGTCAATGCACATACGCCACCCTGTGACTGTCCTTGTAGGAATTAGTTCATTTTTTTATTATGAACCACTGTCATGCCTCCCTTCTTGGGAAAAACTTGGACAGGGTTCACCCAGGGACAATCAGAAATGGGATAAATAATCCCAGCCTCCCAGAGCTTAGTGACTTCCTTCTGTATTACTTTCTTCATAGCCGGATTCAGTCGCCTTTGTGGTTGCACCACTGGTTTGGTGTTATCTTCCAGCAGGATTTTGTGCATGCATAGGGCCGGGTTGATGCCCTTAAGGTCACTTATAGTCCACCCAAGGGTAGTCTTATGTGTTTTGAGTACTTCAATTAGTGTTTCTTCTTCCTGTGGCTCTAGGGCAGAGCTTATGATCATAGGGTAGGTATCTCCATCTCCTAGACATTCATATTTCAGGGAAGATTATAATGGCTTGAGCTTAAACTTTGGAGGCTTCTCCTTTTCTTTAGGAGTTTCCAAAGAATTTTCCAAGTCAGGCTATTCATCAGTAAGGATGTCATTCAGCCCTTCCTTGAGACTTTCAGCCATATTTACTTCTTCCACTAGGGAATTAACGAGGTCAATGCTCATGCATTCCTCAGGTGTGTCTGGATGCTGCATAGCCTTGACAGTATTCAGTATGAACTTTTTCTCATTGACTCTCAGTGTTACTTCCCCTTTTTCAACATCAATGAGGTTCCGTCTTGTAACTAGGGAGGGTCTCCCTAGGATATGGGATGCACTCTTGTGCCCTTCCATGTCTAACACCACAAAGTCAGTGGAAAAAGCAAAGGGTCCAACCCTAACAATCATGTCTTCAATGATGCCTGATGGTATCTTAATAGAGCCATCAGCAAGTTGAAGACATATGCGGGTTGGTTTGACTTCATCAGTCAAGCAAAGCTTCTTTATTAATGAAGCAGGTATTAGGTTGATGCTTGTTCCAAGGTCACATAGAGTTGTCCTTGTGCAAGCATCACCTAGAGTGCATGGTATCATAAAGCTTCCAGGATCCTTAAGTTTCTCTGGCAAGCTGTTTGAATGATTGCACTGCACTCTTCAGTGAGGAGGACTGTTTGTGTCTCTCTCCAATCCTTCTTATGACTCAGAATGTATTTCATGAACTTAACATAAGAAGGTATCTGTTCAAGAGCCTCTGCAAAAGGGTATTGATTTCTAGTGTTCTGAGATAATCCACAAAACGGAAAAATTGTTTATCTTTTTCCTCTTGATGGAGCTTCTGAGGAAATGGCATTTTAGCCTTATACTGATCAACTTTGGTTGATGAAGGCCGAGTGCCATGTGTGTTGGAAGGGGAGTTACTAGCTTGCTTAGGAGAGTTGCTATCAGTATGTGACTGGCCTCCCTTGCTTGGGTGTTCAACGCCCATATTCATGCCCCCTTCCTGGCGTTCAACGCTAGGGGAATCATTCCCTTGTGGGCATTTAACACCAAGGGTGTTGCCTCCTTGGGCGTTTGAATGCCCAGTCTCTGCCCTTTCCTGGCGTTCAACGCTAAGAGTGATACCTCCCTGGGCGTTTGAATGCCCAGAGTTATATTGTGCATAGAGTTGGTTATCCTCTGTCAGTTGTTCTTTTACTAACCTCCTGTTGTTCTAAGGTTGGGCATTCAAGGTTTTCCCACTCTTTAGTTGAATGGCCTGGCATTCTTTTGTTATCTGCTTAGATAACTGCTGGTTTGTTTGATTTAGCTGGGCTTCTACATTCCTGTTAGAAGCATGAGTTTCTCACAAAGCCTCTTGCAGTTCCAATAGTTGCTGGGCAAGGGCATGCAATTGCTGAGTCAATGGGTCATCTGGCTCTGGAGGGTTAGGTTCAGTAGATATGGCTTAACCTCTCCTTCCATAGAAGTCTCAGCAGTTGAGTACAGATGCTGATTAGTGGCAACTGTCTCAATAAGCTCGCGAGCCTCTTCAATGGTCTTTCTCATGTGTATGGATCCACCAGCAGAGTAGTCCAAAGACATTCTAGCCAAGTCTGAAAGTCCATAATAGAAGATGTCTAACTGTACCTATTCTGAAATATTTTAGTGGGACGTTTTATTAGCATCCTTCTATACCTCTTCCAAGCATCATAAAGAGATTCATTATCTCCTTATTTGAAGCCTTGGATGTCCAGTCTCAGCTGGGTCATCTTTCTTGGAGGAAAGTATTGATTTAAAAACTTGTCTACTAACTGTTTCTAAGTTTTCAAGCTTGCTTTAGGCTGGTTATCCAACCACCTCTTTGCTTGGTTCTTTACAGCAAAAAGAAAGAGCAATAGTCTGTAGACATCTTGGTCTACTCCCTCATTGTGTACTGTGTCAGCAATCTTTAAGAAATCTTCCAAGAACTCAGTAGGTTCTTCCTGTGGAAGTCCTGAATACTGACAGTTTTACTGCAATATAGTAATGAGTTGAGGGTTTAGTTCAAAGCTACTTGCTCTGATGTGAGGTATGCTAATACTTCTTCCATAGAAGTCAGCAGTGGGATTTGTATAAGATCCCAGAGTTCTTCTAAACTCTTCATTCCCATTTGGGTTTATGATGAAGAAAGGTAGAGAAGTGAAAGAATGTGGGATAAAAATATTTTTTTTTTCAAAAATTAAATAAATACATAAAATAAAAATGGAACACTAATTCAAAAATAAAAGAAATAATTAAGAAATTTCGAAACTTAGAAAAGAGAGTAACTAATTAAAAAATATTTGAAAACAGGATAAGATATAAGATTAGAAAAGATTTGAATTTAAAATTGGAAATTAGAAAAGATAAAAAAAGATAAGATTAGAAACTAAAAAGATTTGAAAAAGATTTGATTTTAAAATTTGAGATTAGAAAAGATAAGATAAATTAGGTAAGATAAGATAAAGAATTTAAGAGAAGATAAGTTTTTAAATTAAAAAGATTTGAAATTTGAAATTTGAATTTTATGAATTTTGAAAAAGTCAACAAGATAAGATAAATATTTGAAAAGGTTTGATTTTTAAAATTTGAAATAAGATAAGATAAGATTTTGAAAAAGATATGATTTTTGAAAAAGATTTGAATTTGAAAAGATTTGAATTTTGAAATTTAAAACTAAGATAAGATAAGATAAAAATTTTGAAATTAAAATTTGAAATTTTAAGTGAAATTTTCTAAAATAATTGTAAAATAAAGATGGAAAAGATATTTTTTTGATTTTTTGAATTATTGAAGAAAGAGAAAACAACCAAAAGACACCAAACTTAAAATTTTTAGATCTAAGATACTAAATTTTCGAAAATTGAAAGGAAAAACACCAAAAGATACCAAACTTAAAAATTTTAAGATTAAAACAAGAAGAAAAACAGGAACATTTTGAAGATCAAGAAGAACACTAAGAACAAAACTCAAAGAATTCAAAGAAAACAAGAACATGCAAAGGACACCAAACTTAAAAATTTTTGAAATCAAAGCATATAATTTTCGAAATTTTGAAAAGAAAAAACATAAAGAGACACCAAACTTAAGGATTGACACAAGACTCAAACAAAGGATAAAGATTAATAAAGAAAAGAAAAGATTTTTGAAGAAATTTTGAAAAAAAACAAGAAATAGGTAAGACTCAAAGTAAGAAAAATCAAAAGAAAATAAATAGCCAAAAACAGAAAAGGTTTAGAAAAAAATTTTTGAAAGAAAAAAAATTCGAACGTTAAGCAAGAACAAGAACAAAATCAAAAGACTTAAATAAAAAAAAAATCAAGATTAATAAAGAAAAGAAAATATTTTTGAAAGCTTTTTGAAAAGAAGATAAAAGACTCAGATAAAATAAAATTAAACCTGTAAAGAAAAAGAAATTTATCCAATCTAAGCAACAAGATAATCCGTCAATTGTTCAAACTCGAACAATCCCAGGCAACGACGCAAAAAACATGGTGCACGAATCCCCACACTTTGTACAACTGTACCAGCAAGTGTACTGGGTCGTCCAAGTAATACCTGAGTGAGTCAGGGTTGATCCCATGAGGATTGTGGTTTGAAACAAGCTATGGTTATCTTGTAAGTCTTAGTCAGGCGGATCAAGAAATTGTTGGATTTGTTTAAATGCAGTTTGATTGTTTGGAATGATAATCTTAAAACTTAGATGGATGAGGCTTGGAGTTGCTTTGACCTTTTGGATTAACTCTGGTATTACTGTCTTCTTCAATTGTGAATAATTTCTTCTATGGCAGACTGTATGTGATTGACGCTGGTTTGGGCAGCCGTCAATACTCCTCCAGATCTGAACCCCATGGTTAGTGCGGATCCATTCTGATTGAGGGTGAAGCTTCTGCAGTTCATTCTCCTTGGTGATCCTACTTGAAACACCAGAGACAAGGTCGAATCTTCCAGATCGGAGGATGCTACTCCTTTGGAGTTTTAGCCTTTACCACAAAGACCCTAATCTCCCCGTAAATTGGCTGAACTGGTGTCTCGAGAAGTCTCAAACGAAGTCGTAGATTAGCCGTCTAAGAGATGCATAATCAAGCTGGTGGTTCATCATTGTCTGATGAAAGACGCACTCTGAACCCATGTAGAATGTGATAACCTTATTCCAGTTCAATGCATTCATATTTATGAAGAACGAATATACATCTTAGAATAGAGAATCAAACACAGATTAAAGAGGAACAATAATCTTTTATTAATCCATAAAACTCAGCAGGGCTCCTCTCCTCAACCTAGGAGGTTTAGAAACTCATACTGATAGAAAATACAATGTGAAACACGAAATTATGGTAAATGATGGGCGAAGATCCTTATCAAAGAGTGATCTTGTACTATAAATACTAAACTAATGACTAATAAGGGTAAAACAGTCTTTTTAGTGCTAAAATCCACTTCTAGGGCCCACTTGGTGAATGTTTGGGCTGAGCTTTGATGAGATCCATGTGATACGAGGACTCTAGGGCATTGAACCCTGGCTAGGGGATCCTCTTTGGGCGTTTGGACGCTGGTCTCTGCTCCTTGGGCGCTGGATGCCTAGAATGGGGCAGGGGGCTGACGTTGGACGCCAATTTTGGGCCTTCTAATCTGAAGCAAAGTATAAACCATTATAAATTGCTAGAAAGCTCTGGAAGTCAGCTTTCCATAGCCATTGAGAACGCTCCATTTGGACTTCTGTAGGTCCAGAAAAGCTCTTCCGAGTGCAAGGAGGTCAGATCTGGACAGCATCTGCAGGGCTTTCTCTGTCTCCGAATCAGACTTTTGCTAACTTTTTCTCCAGCTCCTCAATTTAAGCTAGAAAATACCTAAAATTGCATAAAAATATACAAACTCAAAGTAGAATCTAAAAAATGTGAATTTAACACTAAAACCTATAAAAACTTAATAGAAATTAAACAAAACATGCTAAAAACTATACGAAAATGATGCCAAAAAGCGTATAAAATATCCACTCATCACTCCTTCCTATGGTGAACTCAACAGTAGCAACAGTGTGCCCTAGCCATAGCAGTGGTAATAACCCCCTTCGCCTTCAGGCTCCACGACGATTTGGCTTCGCGAGCGGCGGCTTCGATTGACGGCAGTGGTGGCATCTTGCATGACGACGACAAGGCTCGACGGGGTGGCGACGGTGCACGAAGACAACCCATCCAACTCGCGCTGGCTCCCTAGCAATGGCCTTGGACAGAACGACACACCTTCCTTCTGTTCGCGAACCTCCATGGACGGCTGCTCGCTCGCGGCGTCTTCTTCCTCAGCTCCCTCGTGCGGCTCTCTCTCTCTCTCTGGCGATGGTGGCACGGCTGTGGCAGGACGCGTCGGTGGCGATCCTCCCCTTCCCTTCTTCTCCGTTCAGCCCTCTCTTCTCTCTCCCATTTCTTTTCTCTCTATCTCAGTGTGTGTGGGTTTGTGTTACAAGTGTGAAGGAGTTAGAGAGGGTGAGGGGTAATGGTGGCTAGTTTAAGGAAATTAGGGTTAGGATTGTGTTTTGGAGATTTAGGAATTTGATTTGGGAATTAGGGTTTAGATAGAGTATTAATTTAAAACCAATTTAATCCAATATAATTAAATTTAAGAATACTATTTAGTTTACACAATTATATTTAATTAAGTATTCTAATTTAAAATTAGAGATAAATAAATAAATTTTTTCTTAGTTCATAAAATTAGTCAAAACCTTCAATTATTCAATTTTAAATTGTATAAAACTCTCATTATTTTTAATTATTAAAACCTTAAATTCCTAATATGAAAATACTAAATTATCTAAAAAATTTTATAAATCATAATAGATCTTAAACTTAAAGTATGGTAAAATATAATTTAATTATTTTCAGGACAATAATTTCCTTTAAATAAAATTATCGACGAATATAATAAATTATAAATAACTTACTATATAATTTTCGAAAATCCGGGGTCTTACAGGCAACCCTCAAGCAAATCACCATTTTTTTCCAAAACATCTTATCCAACACCACACTTGCAATTATTTTTTTATCTTTTGTCTTTTCAAACTTATTAGAAGCCCAGAAAGAAACATTCTTATTAAGGAATCTTTGTTGTCATTGAGACATCCCAAAATAAGGTAAGAAGTTGCAAAACGGGTCATACCCGACCTCACCAAATCTTTTCCTTTAGTGTGGATATGTAGTAGCAAAATGAGAGCAATCTTAGCATATATGTAAGTAGTAATTTTTCTACATCTATAAATCATGTTCTTGCGAAGTGTTGCTTTTTTCTCCAAGTCTTATAACATTAAGTCAATACAATGTGCTGCACAAGACATCCAAAACAACTTCTTCCTCTTTTTTATTAGCATTTCTCCTTCAGCTTTGTAATTAGCTGCATTGTCGGTGACAACTTAGATGACATTTTCTTCATGAACCTCTTCAACCACATCGTCTATCATTTTAAAAATTTTGTCAGCTGTCTTAGTAATATGAGAGACATCAATAGATTTCAAAAAAAAATAGTCCCTTTAGGACTATTAATTAAAAAATTCAAGATGGCCCATCTTCTCTTATCTGTCCAACCATCAGTCATTATTGTACAACCAACTTGATTCCAATATGTTCTATGCTCCTCTATTAATTATTGAACAAGTTCCACATGTTTCTTTAAAAGAGGAACCCTTAATTCATGGTAGGAGGATGGCTTGAATCCTATTCCATATCTTATAGCTTTCTCAAATATTCTGGTGTATTCTTTGCTCCTTGATATATTGAAGGGGATATCATTATTGTAGAAAAAAGTACTAATTTCTAAACATACTTCCTCTCTCAAATTCTTCTTAAATATATTGTTAATTATTGATTGAGTATAATGTGCGTTTTCTTGAATATGTTGCCCTACAATTCTTTTTTCTTTCTTTTTTCAGCAGCAGTGTCACCTTCTGCAGCAGCTCTAGCTGTGCTTACTCCACCCATATTTGTTTTCTTGCTCAAATTCACTTACAACCCACTCACAACATCCCACATTTGCTTCTTAACTTCATCAGTAACAACTATACAAGCTCTAACATCCTTTTGAGTTCTTGCTAAGTGGTGTTTTAATCTATAAACTCCTCCTAAACAAATTTTATGACAATATTTGCATTGTATTTTTTCTCATTTTCTCCAATAGATATCCCATGCTCCCATCCTACATCAGTTCTACTTCAAAGAGCATTCTTTACAACTTTTATTTTACTAAAAATTCTAGTTGTACTTCCTGATTGAGAGGTTAGATTGTTAGTCAGATTTTCACTTGCATTAGCTTAATTTGCCACCATTTCTATTCAAAAAAATTTAAACAACAAATATTTAACAAGTCAGTTCAATATCACATAAAAAAATTTAACAATTTAAGAAAAATTACAAAATTGTGTTCAATACCAATTACAACCATCCAAGTTCAACAACAAAGTTCAACAATCCAATATGAACAAACAATATAAGCATAACAAAAATTCAAGAACTGTGTTCAATGACCCAACAATAATTCAACTATTCAGTTAAAAGAAATTTAACAAAAAAAATTTAATAAAGCATTTTAAATAATTCAGAATAAAATAGAGTATATCAAGGATATACTATAATTATGTGCTCGAGGCATATCAAGTGGTAACTGTTAAAATAGGCTAAGAGGTGAAATCAATACAATTAAAATATAAGGTTTAAGCAAATAGTGTTAAAATAGTTTAAGAGGTGAAATCAATATAATTAAAATATAATATTTAAGCAAATAATAATTTACCTAAAGTGACAGCTTGCTCGAGCCTTGACTTTCAAAATAGGAGTTTCATGTTCCAGATCTAAAATGAGCACCAACTAAATAAAAAGAAATTCAAAGATTATTTAATAGATAAAGCAAAAACAACATATAATAATATCTTTAGATTACTAAATCATTAAAATTGCAGATCTCAAAGAAGAAAAATCAATAAAAAATGCGAAAGCTATACAATATATATACTAATATGAAATACATGCTTGCAATAAATATGAACAAATAAGTTAACCTCAATTTGAAAACCTATTATAATTCGCATAAAATCATATTTCAAATTGAACAATATAATCAATTTGTAATATAATCAACAAGCCAACAAAGATAGGCGATATCAATTCAACCTGAAATATAATCAATAATAAACAAGCACAATAATAGATTGAACATTGAAGAGGATAAAAATTAAAAAGGAGGGTCTTAACTTACCTGAACTAGCAGCGAAGGGGAAAAAAAGAGCAGCAGCAATCCAGATTCCAGAGCTGGAGAGGTAGAGCCAGAGAACTAGAGACAAAAAGGCAGAGCCAGAGAGTCTCGCAAGTCACAATCACAAAGTGACACTCACATAGTCCAGCCGCCACCAGTCTGATGTGATAGCACCGATGGAAAACCTTATAGCGAGTTAGTGACACTCAAAATTAGAGATTTTGGTTGCGCAAAATTTGAATTTCAGAGGGATAGAGAGATAGAGTCAGAGATTAAGACTTGAGAGAGGTGAAATTTTGAAATTTTGGCCATGGAGATAAACTTTAAAGTGAGGGAGGTTAAGAGATTAGGAAATTTACTGCTAGTCTGCTAGGGCTCCTCCATCTTCCATGGTCTTCTATTCAGATTAGGTCATTGGGTTGGGTTGGGCTCCAATCAGGGGCAAGAAAAGAGCTTCTTCAATTTGGAACGCAATATCGCAGCAGAAACGGCGATTCTGGCGGCTCTGTGTTTTTGCGTGACGATTTCGTATGATGCAGTTTGGTTCTAGACGAGAAGCAAAATCAATACAAAGAGAGGATGCAGAAATGCAAAATCATGCATTTTCACGAGTTAAAACCCGATTTTGACTACATTGCCGCGAGAAGAGTATTTTAATTTATTTTTTAAAAAGTGAAAAGAAGAGAGTTTTCATTTTTTTAATTTTAAAATCCCATCTCGGACGACGTGAAGTGTTTTTTCCTTAATGAATTTAATTTTAATGCATTGCCACTGTAAAATAATTTTATACATGTATTTAATTATGTAACGTCATATCAGCAAAAATAACTATCTTTCACATTGACTACATGAATGATCATTCAAAAACATAGAGTTTATATGATTTATATTTATATTTTTTAATTTTTTCTTCTAAGATCTTACAAAAAAAAAAATGAAAATGATAACTACAATGATTAATTAAATAGCATACCTACCATCTCCCATTTTTAATTGACCAAACTTCACCTAATCCACTGCAACTCAAAGCGGTTTAACCCCTTAATACTTTCTACTCGTAATTGCTATACTTTGTAGCAGTTTTCTCTTCATTTTTTTTCTTATTTTAAACCACTATCTAGACTGTGATTGTGTGTGTTGCAGGTTGTAGCATTTATGTGTAATTTGGTAAAACGCAACATAGTTAAAAGAATGTCAATTATTTTTTTCTCGCTCACAGTACTAAACTACACTATCTCATCACTCACACTATCCTACTTCAGCCATGTACAAAATGAAGAAGGCTGAGATTTATAAAGAATGCGAGAAGAAAGAAGATTATTTATACAAAATTTAGGCATGGGAGGCAGCTTCATCCAACATGCATAGAGCACGCATGGCGTAGTCCCATGATTCTTGCAATTTACGGGAATACTTTTGCAGGCCCTGGGATGTGTGGCTCCTTCCACGCTCCTCACTCTTACCGAGTTGTGATGGAGAAAAATCGTCGGTTAGAAATTTTCACAAAATAATTCCATTGATAGTATAGTTCCAAACCAACAATTAACCCTCAATCAAAGTTTAATTTGTTTGTCACTTAAGTCAAACCTAATAAAAACCGAGAGTATTTAAACCTCGGGTCGTCTCTTAAGGAATTGCAGGGAAGTGTGCATATTATTGGTTATGAGGTATTTGGAATGATGAGCAAGAAACATAAATAACAAGAAAATAAGCTATCAACTAAGAAAGGTCTTGGCAAGAGGTGAGAATTGAAATTCCTATCCTCATTATCATCCTCAATTGTGATGGTAGTTGTCTTTTGCTCTCACTTAGTTATCCTCTAATAATTGAAGGAAAGTCAAGTGAGCAAAGTTAATTCTAGTCCACAAGTCCAAATCAAAGATTAGCTTTAGTAGAATTCAAGCCAACTAGCAATCCTCAATCACTAATCAACAAAAAAATTTGATAACACAAGAGTCTCTAATTACTTAACCCAAGCCAAGAATATAAAATTCTACTCTAAAATCTAACCAAGCATTTTATCAAACACTTGGAAGGCATAACAGAAAAGCATAGTAAATTAGCAAGAAATAATAAAATCTAAACTACCCAATGCAAGAAAAAAATAATAACAACTCAATTAAGCATTAATAAACAAAGAAACATCAAATTGCATTAATAGAAAATGAAAATCCAACAAGAGTCATGAACATAAAAGAAACAAAATAAAGGAAATAGCAAATAAAACTAAAAGAACAAAGATGTAAGAACAATAAATTGCAAGGGAACTAAATCAAAGCAACAATGATTAACCTAAGAGAAATCTAACCTAAATCTACCCTAATTCTAGAGAGAAGAGAGAGCTTCTCTCTCTAGAATTCTAACCTAAAACATGGTAAAAACCTAAACTATGACTACTTCCTTCATTCTCCTTCAATCCTTGGGTTCAATAGCATCAGAAATGAGTTGGATCTGGGCCTCAGGGAGCTCAGAAATTGCCCCAGCGTGTTTCTTTAATGAGGTCACGTGACAAGTGTCACACGTACGTGTGGGTCACGTGTATGGTGACTGGACAGACTTTCAAAACTTCATTTCTTCATGAATTCTTCACTTTTACATGCTTTTTCTTCATTCCTTCAATCCAATCTTTGCCTTCTAAACCTAAAAGCACTTAACAAACACATCAAGGTATCGAATGGAATTAAAGTGAATAAAATTTAGCAATTTTAGGGCTTAAAAAGCATGTTTTTACTTTTAAGCACAATTTAGGAGAAATTCACAAAACATGTTATTTTATTGAATAAATGTGAGAAAAGTTGACAAAATCCACCAAATTCAACACAAAATAAACCATAAAATTGTGGTTTATCTATCTCTGTATACTTAAACAATAGCATGTCCTCATGCTAAACTCAAGAAAGACAAGAAAGGGAGTATGAACATTTATTTAATGTGAACTATCTAAATACAATCTTTCTAAATGCATGCAACTACTTAGTCAAAATACATCAATTTTCAAGAATACATATATGAACATAAGGGCTAAAGGTATTAACAACCAAGTCAAATCCTCAATTGAATCGAGTCCTAGAAAAGAATTTACAACTTGCAAGATAAGAAATAATAATAGGTGGAAGCAAAGAATTGAGCAATCGAACCCTCACTGGATGTGTATACGCTCTAATCGCTCAAGTGTATAGGGTTGATTCACTCAATTCTCCTTTAATCATACTTTTTCCAAGATTTATTTTTCTTCTAATAATCAACAATTATTCAATGCATGCATACAAATATCATGAGGACTTTTGAGGGTTGTAATAGGGCTAGGGTAAAGGTAAGGGTGCATATGGCTAAGTGAGCTTGAGATTTGAATCTTTGATTAACTTAGGCTCTCACCTAACCTACAACCTATTTAATCTAATGTAAAACCTAACTACCCATTCTTCACTTTTTCACACACTCATGCATTCTTTTCGATTCACATCCCATATGCATTATTTTTATTACTTTTCTTTGGGGCATTTTGTCCACTTTTTATTGCTTTTTTTTTCTTTTTTTCTTTTATTTATTTTTTTTCAAAATAAAATATATACAAGCATATCAATGCATATGTTTTAAAAATTTAATGCATGAGTATGTACCCAATTCCCAAGATCTTCAATAAAAATTCAAACTACACTTTTACCTCAACCAATGTTTTCAAACTTTCCCATGTAACACCCTAACTACCAAAGCTCACGCTTTATTTTCAATAAATTACAAACATAAACCAATACAATCCCTATCCCTCTTACAGATTATATCAAGATAAAGGCGAGGGTACAATAAACCATAACTAAAACAAATCAGAGCATCACAACAACAATTGAATAAGCTCTTCGTAACTTCTGCGCCCATATCCTGAAAGGGGAAAAATGTAGGGGGGTGAGAACATCATCCTCGAAAGGGTTCTCAGTAGAGGGTTTTTAGGAATTACTGTAATAGGATACGTGAAGATAAACCGTACCAGTGATTCATAACCGTCTTATGCCTCTTTTCAAAAACAATGGTTTACAATGAAAGTAAAGTCGAAAATCTCTTCGGAAAGAAGAACTGTTCAATTCTCAAAAACTCAAAAGCCTTTCAAAGCGATTTATCTAAGCGAAACCAAAATAGCCTTTCATATTTTATTCCAAACCAGAAACACAAAACCGAAATCAACCATCAGTTCATCTCATTCCAACCACGGCCCTAGGCCCAAACAATCCAACCAACAACCAATCACCACAATCCAACAGAGTCCCAGATGCAAACACAGATAGGAAGTTCAAGCACAAACAAACAGTTATTACAAGTAAAACAGTTAGCAATTAATCACATAGGCAAACCAAGTATAATATGCACACCCAACCAATGTCACACAAATGCATATGATGCATGCCTGTCTCTAGTGGCTGATGATATCATCTGTCGGTTATAGAGCCAACCCGACAAGTCCTGGTAGCTAACCATTGGACTGTCCCTCTGTCGTGCATCCCCAACTCGAGTTATACTCATTATAAACTTGATCATAATCATGATCCATATCCATCACCCTCACTGGTGAATATTTATCCATCACCATCACTGGTGAATATTTATGGGGGCGAGCTCATCCGGGCCTTTCACAGTGCCCGGCCACACTTACGACATTGGGTTAACAGAGCTTCAAGTCTCAACCTGGAGCACATGGTGGCTAGCCATTGCTACTACCCAGGGAAACCCTCATCTCCAATAGTGGAAGTGCAAAAATCACAATTATCAATAATTCAGCATATACATGCATTCATTCTCATCCATGGATCAACATCCATCTCAGCCATCCGGTTTACGGTTCAGTCCAGAACCAGCCAATATTGATAATCACACACAGCCATTCCGGCTCACGGTTCAATCCAGAACCAATCAATATTCATAATCATACATAGCCATTCCGGCTCATAATAAAACAGCACTTCCACATTCAAAATCATCAAATTCATGAAATCGGCATTTAAGCCATAAATCATTTTCTCAATTCATTTCACTTCGAAATCAAGTTTCAACTCTTTTCAGCCTTGGCTTTAAAGATCTCATTTCTCAAATTATCTCAGGCTCATAAGCCAATTTTACTCAAGGAAAATTCCCTTTTTGAAATAAGCCACTCTCGGCTTCCTCTTTCCCAAAACTTCCAAAACCATGGAAAGTTAAAGATTTATTTCAAAGTATTCAAAATCACCCATACAACAATGGGATTTCATAACAAAAGTTTCTCGGCAGAGTCCCAAGTCTTTAGGGGAGAATAACATAACTCATTTCGCCAAATTCATTTAAAATCATTAAAACATTGGCTTTCTGATTTGAGTAAGCAAATAGGATCTAAGCCAAACCGAGTCATGTAATCATTTACTTCTTTCAAAGCCGCTTCCTTTACTTAGGCAAAACCAACTTCAACCCCCATGATAAATTCTAGAACGTTTCAACTGTTCAAAATTGTTTTAGTCTTGCAAGAATTCAGAATTCAAAGAGTACTTAAAACCTTTCTCAAAACATTTCAAAATGAAACTTGTCAATAGACATTCAAGTTCTTTCAAAGTCATTGAAACTTCTTTAATTGAAACCCCCAAGTCAAATTCAAAGGCATAAACCCTTTTCACATCCAAACAGCTTTAAAACACAAGTTTCATCTAAATAACCTTCTCCTGAAAGAGATACAATGCCTTTCTTAAGAAGCAAGACTAAATCACAATTTCCTCTTTATTAATTCATTTCGAAAGCATGAATCATCCTTTTCTCGACAATTCAAATAAAATAGTAGAAGTCTTTAACTCGTCATTTTCCAAACAATATTTCAATAAAGACTCGGATTTTATAGAAATTTCGGCAGCACCTCCCCTAAAATTTGGACTTTTGCCACCCGGTTCGGGTCCCAACTAAACCGTTTCTCATTCCTTTTCAACAGCTCAAAACCAGAAATCAATTCAAAAGCAAGCTAAATCCAACAGTCGCCTCAATGGCATACCTTAAGGAAATCATTTCAAAAATCAACTCAATATCAACCGATTTAACTCATTTATAAAGCTTTAAAGAATCGGTTCCGCAATAAATCATTTATCAAAACCAGAGCAATTAAAGCAACCCAGGCTGGATTTCAAGAGCATTCTATCTTTCACATCATCAAATAATTGACTCAATTCAAACCAATCCTCAACGGATTAAACTCATTTCAAATATTTAAAGAATCAACTTCAAACATTACATTTCACGAGCCACACAACAATTCAGCCAAACCAACATCCATAGTCATTCGAGTCAATCAATTGATACATAAGGCAGATACAATCACCAAATACACAATATCTCACATCAGTACCCATATGTAATAATTCCAATAATAAACTATAATTTTCGGAAAGCGCCCCTACCTCGAAACGCAAATCCATAACCCAAAAGTCTCATAGAGTCCTTTCCGCCTCAACCCGAGATCAACAATCAAAATCCCGGCAGCCAAAACCTCGGTTCCAAGCCACTTCCGCAACAGTCTCAACAACTCTAATCGCAACATACAACAACCGAACTCAATCTTATAGCAATTAACGCCACAAACCTCAGCATGAGATAACAGAATAATAACGAAAGGGCTTTCAAATCGAAACGCTTACCGAACCGAAGAAGGAGCGGCTGAACTGAACAGCGACGGTCTCCGAACCGGTTCGGCGGCAGCCCGGCAGCAGCTCCGCCAATAATTCTCGAGTGACGGCGGCGGCCCGAATTTCTGATAATAGCAGCTGCATAACCACGCAGTATCAACAATCTTCCCGGGATTTCAAAAGAACAGAAATCTCACTTAAAACCCTTACCGGCAGAATTCTCCGGCGACGGCAACAGGGGCATTTTCCGGCGGCAGAAGCTAACTGGCGTAACCCCATGAGCAACGGCAAGGCTCCCAATAGCAGCTGGGCGCGGCGGCAAGGACAGCTCCGCGACGGTCCGGCGGGCTCTCTCTCATCGCGACAACACCGGCGACGTTGGCGGCGTGCAGACTGGCGGCTTGGTGGCGCGACTCTTTCCCCCCATCGCGGTCCCCTCCTTCGTCTCCGATCTGTTCTGCGGCGGCGCAGAGGCGGCGGCGCGACTGGGACTGGGTGCGGCTCCACCAACCTCGCATGACAGAGGCGCAACTGCTGGCTCCAGGAACGGGACGATGACGCGGTGACCCCGACGGCGACTGGGTGCAGCCCGCGGCTCCATGGATGGCGGCGACGCCGTGAGCTCCCCTTCTTCTCTCCTCTGCCGCGTAGCTTCTTCCCCCTTGCTCGGTAATGGTCCTCCCCGTGATGGCGGCGAGCGGCGAGCAGCTCGGCGGTGACGGTGAGGCCCGCCGGCGCTAGCCCGCGCCTCTCTTCCTCCCCCTGCTTCCCTCTGCATTCCCCGTTTTCTCCTGGCCCTTTTCTCTCTTTTGCTTCTCCTGGTAGCAGCTGTTGCTGCTGTAGTTAGGCGTGTGTGTGTGTTGTGTTCAGGGAACCGGGTAACCGGGTAGGGTTTTTCAGGGTTAGGATTCAATTTCAAAAATTAGGGTTAAGGGCATTTTAGTAATTTTACTTAAAAATAAGGATGATATTGTAATTAGAAATAAATTCTAACCCAACAATAATAATGTATAAAAATACTATTTACTCACCAATCTCACACTTTATTTTCAATAAAATGTCCAAATCAAATAATTTGAAATAATATAATTAATTTCTCTATTTTTCAAAATAGCAATATCAATAAATTAAAATACTACTTATCTAATCCAAATCATATAAAATCCTTATTATTTCATAACTATCAACCTTATACTTTACATATAGAAAATAATCCAATAATTGTAAAATTGGATAATAATCATAACTTATCTCAAATCCAATAAATCAAAACTTGCCTTAATTACCTTTAATAAAATAATTTCTAAAATTAAGGCTATAAATAACCATATGATTTGAGACTTGATCATAATAAGACTTTTCAAAAGTTCTGGATTTTACATAACAGCCCAGACCACCCGCTAGCACGATATTGTCCGCTTTGGCACACAAGGCCTCACGGTTTTGCCTTTGACGATAGGGATGCTAGCCGAAGCCCCCCACACTCACTCGTCAAAACGCGTCATGCTAGGGAGAGGTATCCACACCCTTATAAGGCATGCTTCGTTCCCCTCTCCAACCGATGTGGGCCTTACAATCCACCCCCCTAAGGGAGTCCAGCGCCCTCGCTGGCACATTGATCCGGGTTCTGGCTCTGATACCATCTGTAACAGCCCAGACCACCCGCTAGCACGATATTGTCCGCTTTGGCACACAAGGCCTCACGGTTTTGCCTTTGACGATAGGGATGCTAGCCAAAGCCCCCCACACTCACTCGTCAAAACGCGTCATGCTAGGGAGAGGTATCCACACCCTTATAAGGCATGCTTTGTTCCCCTCTCCAACCGATGTGGGCCTTACATCCCACACTTAAATGACACACACTCTCACAAGTCTAAACTAATTAAAGATCCAAACAAAGAACATTTATTATTTTTCACTTAGGGAGAGTGATGTGCTAAAATTAAGAACAAAAAGGGATTAAAATAGGCTCAAAATTGGTTAATAAAAGTGGATAAATGGATAAGGCCATTTGGGTAAGTGAGCTCAATGAAATGATGGCCTTAATCATATAAATGCATTCATACACCAAATAATGGACATAAAGAATCAAACAAATCAAAGATTACAATCATAGAGAGAGAATAACACACAAGAAGGAAAATAGTGGTTATATGATGTAACCACATAATTAGGCTCAAAACTCACATGGTTGTGTGTTCTTAGCTCAAAAACATGTTCCACAATATATAATTCAAGCAAGTTTAATGAAAATATTTCAACTCAAATGAATTAGGATATCAATGCCCTATATAAAAGGAATTTGAAAAATTTTATTATTTTGACTAACCTTATTATATATATGCAAACCAAGAAAATGCAACTAAAAACTCTAAAAGACGGTAATAACAGAAAAATTAAAATGTGAAAGTGTTAGGATTAAAAATTTTTCACCTAAGATTGGCCGATTGGTCGGATGACTTTCCCACACTTAAAAGTTTGCACTGTCCTCGGTGCATTCAAAGATGAGCAAGGGGGTACGACAACTACATGGATTGCTACCTTCAACTGGTGAATCAACCGGCTGCTGCATGTTCTTTTTTCTATTTTTCTTGTTGTTTATGGTATAACACCCCGAGTTTTTAAAAAAAAATAAATAATGACTTATTTATGATTTATTATTTTATTAAAAAAATTATTCTCCTAAAAGTAATTAAAGTAAATTTTATGATACTTTGAGTTTAAAATCATTAGAATTTTTAAATTATTTTTATTATAATGAAATATTTAAAAAAAAGAATTATTATATAATAAAAGGTTCTCGTTCAAAGGAACAAAAGAAAAGAAAAAGGAAATTTGGATATATATATATATATATATAATATATTTCATTTTTCTTATTAACAATAACACCTAACCTAAGGAAGCCTTCCTTCTTGCCTCAACTCATGACCGAATTGAAATTGAATTGAAATTGAAAGAAAAAGAAAGAGAGTGAACCGTGAGCAAGAGAATGTCAAGCCATGGTATTTCCGAACTTTCGGCTTTGATTTTTTGCTATTCGTAACTCCAATAAAAAAAAATTTAATTCAATAAAAGTGTTCGTGTCTTCTTCTTCTATACGTTGGCATCATTTTTGTTCAGTGAAAGCTGACGGTAACGTAGCTCCCCTTCCCCTTGACTTGGTCAATTGGAGTTCTAATAGGCACAGACAATTTCTGGCGTTCTCTTCTTCGACAGCTCGGTCAGAAAGCTTCTCTGGAGCCTCGAGTATTTTGATTTTTCACGGAGGTAGGATTTCAGTAAATTTTTACCGATTAAATTTGTGTTGGATAGGTGAATGGTTGTTGTAATTGATTATTGATGGAGTTTGATTGACTTTATATTGAATTTTGTTGATATATTGTTATATGTGATTAAGCTTGTGATTTGGTCATGTTTGAGCTTTCCAAACTGTGATAATGAGGCTGATTTGGGGATGTCATCGTGTTAGTTTTTGAATAAGATGGGTGAGTTTTAATGGCCGAGGAATTAAATTAAAAGCTGTGAAAAATTGATAACCGTAAAACTCAAAAACGGATTAAGATTTAAATGTATATTTTAAAAAAAAAATAAGGAGGGTTTCGGTTCTTGGTGAAGAGAGGAATCAGCCAAGAAGAATTATTTTTGAGGAAATATACTTGTATTTTTATGAAAAGATTGAGTATAATATTATAATTATATAAGTTTTTCGGATATTTTGGATAATAAATAAAGTTCAGGGGTAAACCAGATATTTTATAAAAGTTCAGGGTTATTTATATAAATATGAAACAAAGTGAAGATTTAAATATAATTTTATAAAATATTAAAGTCAAAAATAAAATATTAAAGAATTTGTGGTTTAGAAAGTAATTAATAGTCACCAAAAAAAAAAAAGTAATTAATAAAAATTTGAAAATAAGGTTTTATAAAATAAGTTTTAAGAGTATTATAAATATTATTTTAAATATTTGTTTAAAATTACTCATTTACAATATAGTAAATTATTATCACAAATTATTATTTATCAAGATATTATTTTTTTAGAATATTATGGTATGTATTATGAAAAAATAAAACAGAGAGTGGTAAAACAGACAAGTTTTTCTAAAAGTTTTAGAAAGACAAATCTAAGCTAAGAATCTCATGATCCTCACTTCATAAAATATTTAAAAAAAGATGAGAGAATAGTGTGAATATAATTTTTGATGTTAAAAGTAAGGAATTAAAAGAATATTGAAAAAAGAAAAGAAAAAAAAAAGAAAATAATATATTAGTTAAAAGAACCTCTGCCACAACAGAGTAGAGAGTAAAAAAATTAAGAGAATCTAAAGAACCTCTACCACAGGAGAACAAAGAATAGAAAAGAAAAGAAAGAACGAAAAGAAAAGGAGAGAAGCAGAGATGATTGTTACCTACTGAAAATGAGCAGAGATATGGTGGTGAGTCCACCGAGATTTACTTTCGAGAGATACGTCGGCCATTTCAGGGGATGGTCGTACCTGTAAGACAGAGGTTGCTTATAGAGGTTATCCCTACATACATTGGTTAGAGAGAGTCTCACCTGTAAGACAGAGGTTGCTTACAGAGGTTATGACAGTGGAAACCAAACTTAGACAAAGGTTGCTGAGTTACGTCGGGAGCGGGTCGAAACCGACAAATGAGCTCATTACCTGCACTAGGGATAGACATGCATCATACTTGTTTGCACATATTTGTTTGTGATTGTGTTTTCTATGATTGTGTGAGCTTGTGATTGGATTCTATGTTTTGTAATTGCTGAGTTGGATTATACTTTGTTGACTGTTGTTATTGTCTGAGAACATAATGAAACAAACTTAACTTCTAACCCAACCCTACTAAGAACTCCCAGTTCTTACCCCCCTATTTTCACCCATTTCAGCTACAGGTGCAAAGGTTTAGTGCGGAGCTACAGGAGCATAGCAGGTTATATTCACGAGTTGAGTTGTTAGAATTTATTTTTCCCCTCGTCGTTTATGGTTTTGGATTTTAGAGGGGTAGGACTTGTATTTGAGAATCTTTTGCTATGTGAATATATATACTTTTGTGATTAAGTAGTTTAAAGTAAAGTAAGAATCTTTCGTTTTCTTGACTAAAGTTTCTGTTCGTATTCACGAAAACTCAATATTAAATAAACATAGTATATAATTAAAGGAATAGAGGTAAGTAGTGCTCAGACTTTTAGTACGATTATGAGGTGCTAAAAGTTAGGGTGTTACATTATGGTATCAGAGCAGTCCTTCCTGTTAGAGCCTTAGGAATAGACTAACTATGCTTTATTGCATACTCTTAGTGTCTGTCATGTATTAGGACTTGTCCTAATGACAATAATTTGAGTTTCAGATGCATGACTGTCTATTGATTAATGCTGTTAGTCGACCGTTGCATCTCTCATGGTATTAGGTTTGACCAACTTAATACTAATGATTCATGTATATGGAAACACTAATGGATTATCATAGACGAAATAGAAGTAATAGGTTATGCGAATCACGAAGTTTGAGAATGTTAGAAGTTACGTTTTAAGGATTTGTTTCGAAATATACCCTTTATTCGTGCTACACGAACTCGTGCCATCTCTTCTTTTATTATTTAAATTATTTTTATTATAATGAGATATTAAAAAAAAAGAATTATTATTATTATTATTATTATTATTATTATGAAAGGTTCTCGTTCAAAAGGAACAAAAGAAAAGAAAAAGGGAATTTGGCTTTTATATATATATATATATATCACGACACATGTTTCATTTTTCTTATTAACAATGACACCTAACCTAAGGAAGCCTTCCTTCTTGCCTCACCTCATGACCGAATTGAAATTGAAAGAAAAAGAAAGAGAGAACCGTGAGTGAGAGAATATCAAGCCATGGTATCTTCGAACTTCCGGCTTTGATTTCTTGCGATCCGTAATTCCAATAAAAAATTTAATCCGATAAAAGTGTTCGTATCCTCCTTCTCTACGTGTTGGCATCATTTTTGTTCAGTGAAAACTGACGGTGACGTAGCTCCCTTTTTCCTTGAGTTCGGTCAATTGGAGTCTTAGCAGGCACAGACAATTTTTGACGTTCTCTTCTTCGATAGTTCGGTCAGAAAATTTCTCCGGAGCCTCGAGTATTTTGATTTTACACGGAGGTAGAGTTTCGATAAATTTTCACCGATTAAATTTGTGTTGGATAAGTGAATGATTGTTGTAATTGATTATTGATGGAGTTTGATTGACTTTATATTGAATTTTGTTGATATATTGTTATATGTGATTAAGCTTGTGATTTGGTCATGTTTGTGCTGCCCAAACTGTAATAATGAGGCTGATTTGAGGCTGTTATCGTGTTAGTTTTTGAATAAGATGGATGAGGTTTAATGGCCGAGGAATTAAATTAAAAGTTGTGAAAAATCGATAACCGTAAAACTCAAAAACAGATTAAGATTTAAATGTATATTTTAAAAAGAAAATAAGGAGGGTTTCGGTTCTTGGTGAAGAGAAGAATCAGCCAAGAAGAATTATTTTTGAAGAAATATACTTGTATTTTTATGAAAAGATTGAGTTTAATATTATAATTATATAAGTTTTTCGGATATTTTGAGTAATAAATAAACTTTAGGGGTAAACGGGTATTTTATAAAAGTTTAGGGTTATTTATATAAATATGAAAAAAAATGAAGATTTAAATATAATTTTATAATTGAAGTCAAAAATAAAATATTAAAGAATTTGTGGTATAGAAAGTAATTAATAAAAAATTAAAAATAAGGTTTTATAAAATAAGTTTTAAGAGTATTATAAATATTATTTTAAATATTTGTTTAAAATTACTCATTTACAATATAGTAAATTATTATTACAAATTATTATTTATCAAGATATTATTTTTTTAGAATATCATTGTATGTATTATGAAAAAAATAAAATAGAGAGCGGTAAAACAGACAAGTTTTCTAAAAGCTTAAGAAAGACAAATCTAAGAATAGAATCTCATGATCCCCACTTCATAAAATATTTAGGAAAAGATGAGAGAAGAGTGTGAAGATAGTTTTTGATGTTAAAAGTAAGGAATTAAAAGAATATTGAGAAAAGAAAAGAAAAGAAAAGAAAAGAAAAGAATATATTAGTTAAAAGAATCTCTGCCCCCAGGAGAGCAGAGAGTCAAAAGATTAAGAGAATCTAAAGAATCTCTGCGACAGAAGAGCAGAGAATAGAAAAGAAAAGAAAGAAAGAACGAAAAGAAAAGGAGAGAAGCAGAGATGATTGTTACCTGCTGAAAACGAGTAGAGATATGGTGGTGAGTCCACCGAGATTTACTTTCCAGAGATACATCGGCCAATCCAGCGGATGGTCGCACCTGTAAGATAGAGGTTACTTACATTGGTTATCACTACATACATTGGCTAGAGAGAGCCTCACCTATAAGACAGAGGTTGCTTATAGAGGTTATGTTTGCATACATCGACTCAAGAGAGTCGCACCTGTAAGACAGAGGTTGCTTACAGAGGTTATGACATTGGAAACCAAACTCAGACAAAGGTTGCTGAGTTACGTCAGGAGCGGGTCGAAATCGACAGATGAGCTCATTACCTGCACTAGGGATAGACATGCATCATACTTGTTTGCACATATTTGTTTGTGATTGTGTTTTCTAGGATTGTGTGTGCTTGTGATTGGATTCTATGTTTTGTAATTGTTGAGTTGGATTATACTTTGTTGACTATTGTTATTGTTTGAGAACATAATGAAACAAACTTAACTTCAAACCCGACCCTACTAAGAACTCCCCAGTTCTTACCCCCTATTTCCACCACTTTCAGCTACAGGTGCAAAGTGTAAGAACCGCGCTTAATTAACCCCCTATTACGGGCTAAAAACGCTAACGGATTGGACCGGACCCAAGTTGGGCTCAAGCCCAACACTATATAAGTCCCTTTAAGTGACTATTTCAGCCATTTAAACACCAAACCAGCAGCAGCAACGTGAAAAGAAAGAAGAGAGGTAGGGTTCCAAAAAAATTTACTATTCATCATCTTCTTCTTGGAGCCATATCTCACTCTCTGGAGCTCCGATTCATGTGCCGTCAGTTGCCACGTGAAGCTCTTGTCGAGCTCTTCAATTTCATCTAAATAAAATGGTAAGGTATTTCCAGTTTCTTGCCCAGTTATCCCTTCCATTACAGATTCGGTTTTTGGCTATGGTGAATGAATGGTTCTTGTGATTTTGATTATTTAGGTACACTCTAACATTTGATTATTATTGGGTTTTGTCCCAATCATCATTGGGTAAGGTGAGCCTACTTGATCTCTTGTGGTTTTGTGTATATATGAAATTCTAGGTTGATTAGTTATAATTTATGTGTACATAGCTTGATTATTGTGAGTGTGGAAGCCTTTGGAGTTGAGTTGATGCTTGTTGGAGTTTATTGGTGGCTCGGATTGTGTTGGAAAGCTTAATTTGCGCTCAATTGGGGTTTTGGTTCATATTGAAAATCGGCCAAGGTATGGTTTCGATTTCCTCTATGTAGTATATAATATTCATGGACACTTAGGCTAGTGACCCATAGGATAGGTTTGAATTTAAATGGTTGTTGAGTTGTTAAATGATGATATGTGGTGATTTATGATGAATTAATGATTGTTGGATTTGAGTATGATGAGTGATGGTAATATGATAATGATGATTGATTGTGTAAATTAAAAAGGCATAATGATGATATAAGTGATGTTGGATTTGATGAATTGGCATTATGGTTGTAAAATTGTGATATATTGGTGTTGATGTTGAAGATGATGAAAATGTGAAGGGAAATGTGGTAATGTTGGTGTATTAGGACACAACAGGTTAATTTTGATGAAAGATGGAGTTTTTTAATGGTTTGGTATGAGTTGGAATGTGTATGGTAAGAAAATGTGTAAATTGTGAAGTTTGGTGAAATGGGATTTTTGGTGAACTTTGTTCGATAATAACTTTTGCCTCGGTTTTCAAAAATTGATGAAACTTGTCTAGAGTTAAAGATCTTTGAAAATCCTTTAAATCGATATAAAGTTATTGAAATTTGGAATTTTGTGGAGGAAGTTATGATCATTCAAAGTTGGTGTTAAAAATCTGAAATTCTGCAAAGTTGCAGAATTTCATGATTTCTGATATGTGCGAGCGCACACCCTTGTGCGGACGCACACCCTGCGGAAATTTTGACCTGTGCGCATGCACAGGAAGGGAAGTGCGTTCTGTTTGCAGCACTAGCACAGCTTGTGTGCGCGCATATCTAAGGAAGAACTTCAACCTGTGCGGACGCACAGGCCTGTGCGGACGCACACGTTAGGAAGGCCAGTCTGTTGGGGGCGCTTGCACAGGTTGTGCGAGTGAACAGATTCTGTAAGTTTTTGCCACCTGTTCGTACATACACCCCTTTGCGTATGCACACCCCTGTGCGTACGCACACATTTTAAAATTTCTTGGGCGTGCGCACGCACACACCCCTGTGCGGCCGCACACGTCTTGTTTCTCAAATTTTACTTTGTTTTTAACTATTCTATCTTCCCAACAAGGTTGTAAGCTTCTTTAACACCATTTTAGGACTATTGGGCCTATTTTTAGACATTTAAAGTATTGGAAAAGATTTTAGGGGTTTTAGATGATATTAATCGAAAAACTTAGAAAACAGAGGCCTAGGTTTCTGGCGTGTTGAGGATGTTTGACGTTATGTGATGAATGGTTGATGTATGAGACTGGTTGATGTATGAGACGAGAATTGAGGAACTATTGAGTTTGGAACTAAGATGTGAATTTACAGTGGTTGAGATGAGTCGAGGACTCTGAATGAGATGATGGATCCATATATATTGAAAATATTTTCTGAAAACCACTGAAGTACTGATTTGTACTAAGATTATGAGACGCTATGTGCCTGGCTGGGACGGGGTAGGATCCCTCCTGGAGGTAACGGCGGTGGTGTAAGGGCGTTGGTTCATCCCGCTTGCGTTGAGATGTGAGGTCTGTGGCACGAGTATCCCGCTCGCATCCCTTCGGATCTATAGGTGTGCAGGCGCCGGTACTTGGACAGTGATCCGGGCACTATATCTCGGGGTTCCCATATGAGGATTTCAAAGGGCGACGTCTCCATGGAGATGTGTCGGTTTGGCAGTTGAACTGACAATGTGATATCACAGCCAGTAGGGCAGGCATTCATCATATACATTTTCTATCTATTTGTATGCTTTGACTACTTGAAATGGCTTGCCTATTTGTACAACATGCCTATTTGCTATCTGAATTATTGGCCCTATATGCTTCTACTTGTGTTTTACTTGCATTGTATATTACCAGCGTTTTCTACTGGGATTGAGGAGGTTCGAAAGGAGGTGGTGATGGGTCGCATGGAGGATAGGTTGGGGAAAGTTGTGGAACATCGGTGTTTGGTTATAATAGAAATCCCCTAAGATAGAGTACCCCGTTTATTTAGGTTAAGGTTTATAATTATGCTTATTTGTTTTAGAAGGCTTTAAGTTTGAATTCTTGTGATGGATATGAAGTCTAGGATTGCATTTGCTGTCCCGGGGTCTTATATCCCACATCATTGGGCACTGTTACCATACTAAGAACCTCCGATTCTCATACGATATCTTTATTGTGTTTTTTAGATGTAGGTCGCAACCCACCTCGGTGAGTTGTTTTGGGATGGTGACAGAACCGGAGGATCTTGGATTCTTTTGGAGTCTTTTTGGGTTTATCTTGTTTATACATCTCTCCTTTTGTATTTTGTCTTTTCCTAGAGGCTTGTATTATGAGAGAAAAACTTGTATAAGCTATTTTTAAACTGTCAGGTTTCTGTATGGTTCTATATACTTGTATATGGCTAGCTGATGAGCGGATAATTTATACGCTTTTTAGCATTGTTTTTAGTATGTTTTTAGTAGGATCTAGTTACTTTTAGGGATGTTTTCATTAGTTTTTATGTTAAATTTACATTTCTGGACTTTACTATGAGTTTGTGTATTTTTCTGTGATTTCAGGTATTTTCTGGCTGAAATTGAGGGACTTGAGCAAAAATCAGATTCAGAGGTTGAAGAAGGACTGCTGATGCTGTTGGATTCTGACTTCCCTGCACTCAAAATAAATTTTCTGGAGCTACAGAACTCGAAATGGCGCGCTTCTAATTGCGTTGGAAAGTAGACATCCAGGGCTTTCCAGAAATATTTAATAGTTCATACTTTGGCCAAGTTTAAATGACGCAAACTGGCGTTCAACGCCAGCTTTCTGCCCAATTCTGGCGTCCAGCGCCAGAAAAGGATCCAAAACCAGAGTTCAGCGCCAGAAATGGATCAAAACCTGGCGTTCAACTCCACAAATGGCCTCTGCACGTGGAAAGTTAAAGCTCAGCCCAAGCACACACCAAGTGGGCCCCGGAAGTGGATTTATGCATCAATTACTTACTTCTATAAACCCTAGTAGCTAGTTTATTATAAATAGGACTTTTTACTATTGTATTAGTCATCTTTGGACGCCTGGTTCTTAGATCAGAGGGGCTGGCCATTCGGCCATGCCTGGACCTTTCACTTATATAATTTTCAACGGTAGAGTTTCTACACTCCATAGATTAAGGTGTGGAGCTCTGCTGTTCCTCAAAGATTAATGCAAAGTACTACTATTTTCTATTCAATTCATCTTATTTCGCTTCTAAGATATTCATTCGCACTTCAACCTGAATGTGATGAACATGACAATCATCATCATTCCCTATGAACGCGTGCCTGACAACCACTTCCGTTCTACCTTCGACTGAATGAATATCTCTTAGATCTCTTAATCAGAATCTTCGTGGTGTAAGCTAGAATGATGGCGGCATTCAAGAGAATCCGGAAGGTCTAAACCTTGTCTGTGGTATTCCGAGTAGGATTCAATGATTGAATGACTGTGACGAGCTTCAAACTCGCGATTGCCGGGCGTAGTGATAGACGCAAAAGGATAGTAAATCCTATTCCAGCATGATCGAGAACCGACAGATGAATAGCCGTGCCGTGACAGGGTGCGTTGACCATTTTCACTGAGAGGATAAGGTGAAGCCATTGACAAGGGTGATGCCTCCAGACGATTAGCCTTGCCGTGACAGGGCATTTGGATCATTTTCCCGAGAGAAGACCGAAAGTAGCCATTGACAATGGTGATGTATCACATAAAGCCAGCCATGGAAAGGAGTAAGACTGATTGGATGAAGATAGCAGGAAAGCAGAGGTTCAGAGGAACGAAAGCATCTCTATTCGCTTATCTGAAATTCTCACCAATGAATTACATAAGTATTTCTATCCTTTATTATTTATCTTTTAAATATCTAATTCAATCACATTTAACCCTACCTGACTGAGATTTGCAAGGTGACCATAGCTTGCTTCATACCAACAATCTCCGTGGGATTCGACCCTTACTCACGTAAGGTATTACTTGGACGACCCAGTGCACTTGCTGGTTAGTTGTGCGAAGTTGTGAACCATGGTATTGGCATCATGTGTTTGGCGCCATTACCAGGGAAAGAAAGAGCGATGAATTTTACATAATCAAAAGTGTAATCACAATTTCTGCACACCAAGTTTTTGGCGCCGTTGCCGGGGACTGTTCGAGTTTGGACAACTGACGGTTCATCCTGTTGCTCAGATTAGGTAATTTTCTTTTTGTTTTGTTTTCAAAAATTTTTCAAAAATCTTTCAAAATTTTCTCCTTTGTTTTCGAAAAAAAAATTTTAAAATAAAAATGTTTTCAAAAATAAATTATTCTATGGCTTCAAAACTTTCAAGAATGAATTCTAGAGTTTCATGGTAACATGTTGAATCCTATCTGGCTGAAAAGCCATACCCAAACTCCTTTGGGATTGGTCTTCAACTAATCACCTCAATGGATGTAAATCCATTCTAAAGCTTGACTGGCTATTAAGCCATGTCTGACCCTTTGATTGGAGCTTTAGACTAAAGAGCACAAGATTCCTGGAATTCATATTAAAGATTTTGAAATCCTTATTTTTGTTTTTCAAATAATTTTCGAAAAAATACAAAAAAAATTAGAAAATCATAAAAATCAAAAATATTTTTGTGTTCTTGTTTGAGTCTTGAGTCATGTTATAAGTTTGGTGTCAATTGCATGTGCATCTTGTATTTTTCGAAAATAATCATGCATTCATAGTGTTCTTCATGATCTTCAAGTTGTTCTTGGTAAGTCTTCTTGTTTGATCTTTGCATTTGCATGTTTTGTGTCTTTTCTTGTTTTTCATTTGCATTCTTGAATTCTTAGTGTCTAAGCATTAAAGAATTCTAAGTTTGGTGTCTTGCATGTTTTCTTTGCATTAAAATTTTTTCAAAAATGTGTTTTTGATGTTCATCATGATCTTCATAGTGTTCTTGGTGTTCATCTTGACATTCATAGCATTCTTGCATGCATTCATTGTTTTGATCCATAACTTTCATGCATTGCATCATTTTTCTTGTTTTCTCTCTCATTATTAAAAATTCAAAAATCAAAAAAATATCTTTCCCTTTTTCTCTCTCAAAATTTCGAAAATTAGATTTGACTTTTTCAAAATTTTAAAATCTAGTTGTTTTTATGAGTCAAATCAAATTTTCAATTTAAAAATCTCATCTTTTTCAAAATCTTTTTCAAAAATCAAATCTTTTTCATTTTTCTTAGTTATTTTCGAAAATTCTAAACATATTTTTCAAAAATCTTTTTCTTATTTTTATATCAAATTTTCGAAAATGACATCACCAATTAATGTTTTGATTCAAAAATTTCAAGTTTGTTACTTGCTTGTTAAGAAAGATTCAAACTTTAATTTCTAGAATCATATCTTGTGATTTCTTGTGAATCAAGTCATTAATTGTGATTTTAAAAAAATCAAATCTTTTTCAAAAACCAATTTCAATCATATCTTTTTAAAAATATCTTCTCATCTTACCTTTTTCAAAAATTTGATTTCAAAATATCTTTTCTAACTTCCTAACTTCTTATCTTTTTCAAAATTTATTTCAACTAACTAACTAACTTTTTTGTTTGTTTCTTATCTTTTTCAAAACTACCTAACTAACTCTCTCTCTCTCTCTAATTTTCGAAAATATCTTCCCCCTTTTTCAAAAATTTCTTTTTTTTATTTTTTTATTTTTATTTTTTTATTTTTATTTTCGAAAAACCACTAACCTTTTTCAAAAACTATTTTCAAAAATCAACTAACTCTTTTTCAAAAATTATTTTCGAAATTTTCCCTCTCTCATCTTATTCTATTTATTTATTCATCTGCTAACATCTCCCCCTCACCCACCAAAAATCCGAACCCTCTCTCTCTCTTTCTGAGTTCAGATTTTTCTCTTCTTCTTTTCTTCTACTAACAATAAGGAACCTCTTTACTGTGACATACAGGATTCATCTTCTTTTCTTTTTTTCTCTCCTCTTTCTTATGAGCAGGGACAGAGAAAAAGGCATTCTTGTTAAAGCTGATCCAGAACCTGAAAGGACTCTGAAGAGGAAATTAAGAGAAGCTAAATTACAACAATCCAGATACAACTTGATTGAAAATTTCGAACAAGTAAAGGAGATGGCAGCCGAACCCAACAACAATGCAAGGAGAATGCTTGGTGACTTTACTGCACCTAATTCCAATTTACATGGAAGAAGCATCTCCATTCCTGCCATTGGAGCAAACAACTTTGAGCTGAAACCTCAATTAGTTTCTCTGATGCAGCAGAACTGCAAGTTTCATGGACTTCCATCTGAAGATCCTTTTCAGTTCTTAACTGAATTCTTGCAGATATGTGATACTGTTAAGACTAATGGAGTAGATCCTGAAGTCTACAGGCTCATGCTTTTCCCTTTTGCTGTAAGAGACAGAGCTGGAGTATGGTTGGACTCTCAACCTAAGGATAGCCTGAACTCTTGGGATAAGCTGGTCAAGGCTTTCCTAGCCAAGTTCTTTCCTCCTCAAAAGCTGAGCAAGCTTAGAGTAGATGTTCAAACCTTCAGACAGAAAGAAGGTGAATCCCTCTATGAAGCTTGGGAGAGATACAAAGGACTGACCAAAAAGTGTCCTTCTGACATGCTTTCAGAATGGACTATCCTGGATATATTCTATGATGGTCTGTCTGAGTTATCTAAGATGTCATTGGATACCTCTGCAGGTGGATCCATTCACCTAAAGAAAATGCCTGCAGAAGCTCAAGAACTCATTGACATGGTTGCTAATAACCAGTTCATGTACACTTCTGAGAGGAATCCTGTGAGTAATGGGACGCCTATGAAGAAGGGAGTTCTTGAAGTTGATACTCTGAATGCCATATTGGCTCAGAATAAAATATTGACTCAGCAAGTCAATATGATTTCTCAGAGTCTGAATGGAATGCAAGCTGCATCCAATAGTACTCAAGAGGCTTCTTATGCAGAAGAAGCTTATGATCCTGAAAACTCTGCAATGGCAGAGGTGAATTACTTAGGTGAACCTTATGGAAACCTATAACCCATCATGGAGAAATCATCCAAATTTCTCATAGAAGGATCAAAAGCCTCAACAAGGCTTTAATAATGGTGGAAGAAACAGGTTTAGCAATAACAAGCCTTTTCCATCATCCACTCAGCAACAGACAGAGAACTCTGAACAAAATACTTCTAATTTAGCAAACTTAGTCTCTGATCTATCTAAGGCCACTGTAAGTTTCATGAATGAAACAAGGTCTTCCATTAGAAATTTGGAAGCACAAGTGGGCCAGCTGAGTAAAAGGATCACTGAAATCCCTCCCAGTACTCTCCCAAGCAATACAGAAGAGAATCCAAAAGGAGAGTGCAAGGCCATTGACATAAGCAAAATGGCCGAACCCAAAGAGGGAGAGGAGGACGTGAATCCCAAGGAGGAAGACCTCCTGGGACGTCCAGTGATCAATAAGGAGCTTCCCTCTGAGGAACCAAAGGAATCTGAGGCTCATCTAGAGACCATAGAGATTCCATTGAACCTCCTTATGCCCTTCATGAGCTCTGATGAGTATTCCTCTTCTGAAGAGAATGAGGATGTTACTGAAGAGCAAACTGCCAAGTTTCTTGGTGCAATCATGAAGCTGAATTCCAAATTATTTGGTATTGAAACTTGGGAAGATGAACGTCCCTTGTTCACCAATGAACTAAGTGATCTGGATCAACTGACATTGCCTCAGAAGAGACAGGATCCTGGAAAGTTCATAATACCTTGTACCATAGGCACCATGATCTTTAAGGCACTGTGTGACCTTGGTTCTGGAATAAACCTCATGCCCCTCTCTGTAATAGAGAAACTGGGAATTTATGGGGTGCAAGCTGCTAGAATCTCATTAGAGATGGCAGATAATTCAAGAAAACAGGCTTATGGACAAGTAGAGGACGTGTTAGTAAAGGTTGAAGGCCTTTACATCCCTGCTGATTTCATAGTCCTGGATACTGGAAAGGAAGAGGATGAATCCATCATCCTAGGAAGACCTTTCCTGGGCACAGCAAGAGCTGTGATTGATGTGGACAGAGGAGAATTGATCCTTCAAGTAAATGAGGACAACCTTGTGTTTACAACTCAAGGATCTTTCTCTGCATCCATAGAGAGGAAGCATAAAAAGCTTCTCTCAAAGCAGAGTCAACCAAAGCCCCCACAGCCAAACTCTAAGTTTGGTGTTGGGAGGCCACAACCAAACTCTAAGTTTGGTGTTGAACTCCCATATCCAAACTCTAAGTTTGGTGTTGGAAAGTCTCAACAATGCTCTGAACATTTATGAGGCTCCATGAGACCCCACTGTCAAGCTACTGACATTAAAGAAGCGCTTGTTGGGAGGCAACCCAATTTTTATCTAACTGTATTTTTCTTAGTTATATGTCTTTATAGGTTCATGATCATGTGGAGTCATAAAATAAATATAAAAATTGAAAACGGAATCAAAAACAGCAGAAGAAAAATCACACCCTGGAAGAAGCATCTGCTTGGCGTTCAACACCAGAACAGAGTATGGTTCTGGCGCTGAACGCCCAAAATGGGCAGCATCCTGGCACTAAACGCCCAGAACAAGCATGGTTCTGGCGTTCAACGCCAGAAATGGCAACAAATGGGCGTTGAATGCCCAAAATAGGCACCAACCTGGCGCTGAACGCCCAGAGTTGTGTGCAAGGGCATTTTACATGCCTAAATTGGTGCAGGGATGTAAATGCCTTGACACCTCAGGATCTGTGGACCCCACAGGATCATCTCAGGATCTGTGGACCCCACAGGATCCCCACCTACCTCATCATCTCTCTTTCCATTCATGATCATCCCTTCTGTTTTCCATTTACCACTCACATCCATACACCCACTACCTTCAAAATTCAACATCTCTCTCCCACCCAATCCCACCCATATGGCCGAATACACACATCCATCCATCTCCTCCATATCTTCTTCTTCTTCTTCTATTCTTTCTTCTTTTGCTCGAGGGCGAGCAACATTCTAAGTTTGGTGTGGTAAAAGCATAGCTTCTTTGTTTTTTCCATAACCATTGATGGCACCTAAAGCCAGAGAAACCTCTAGAAAGAGGAAAGGGAAGACAAAAGCTTCCATCAAGGGTCTATAGCTCAGTGGTAGAATATTTGACTGCAAATCAAGAGATCCCTGAGATACCTCAGGGGATACATTTTCTTCCACACAATTATTGGAAGCAACTAAGGGTGGAACATCAAGAGCACTCCATCATCCTTCATGAAATCAGAGAAGATCTAAAAGCAATGAAGGAGGAGTAACAAAGGCAATGAAGAGACATAGAAGAGCTCAAGGACATCATTGGTTCCTCAAGAAGGAAACACCACCATCACTAAGGTGGATTCATTCCTTGTTCTTAATTCTTCTGTTTTTCGTTTTCTATGTTATGTGCTTATCTATGTTTGTGTCTTCATTACATGATCATTAGTAGTTAGTGACTATGTCTTAAAGTTATGAATGTCCTATGAATCCATCACCTCTCTTAAATGAAAAATGTTTTAATTAAAAAGAACAAGAAGTACATGAGTTTCAAATTTATCCTTGAACTTAGCTTAATTATATTGATATGGTGACAATGCTTCTTGTTTTCTGAATGTATGCTTGAACAGTGCATATGTCTTTTGAAGTTGTTGTTTAAGAATGTTAAATATGTTGGCTCTTGAAAGAATGATGACTAGGAGACATGTTATTTGATAATCTAAAAAATCATAAAAATGATTCTTGAAGCAAGAAAAAGCAGCAAAGAACAAAGCTTGCAGAAAAAAAAAATTAGGCGAAAAAAAAAATTTAGAAAAAAATAAAGAAAAAGCAAGCAGAAAAAGCCAAAGCTCCCAAAACCAAGAGGCAAGAGCAAAAAGCCAATAACCCTTAAAACCAAAAGGCAAGTGGTGCACGAAATTGTGTTCCATGTTCTTTGTACTTGTGTGAGAGTAACAATATATAATTGTATTGAATCCTCATTGTGGCTCTATGTATGTGTGGACACAACTCCGTTCAACTAACCAGCAAGTGTACTGGGTCGTCCAAGTAATAAACCTTACGTGAGTAAGGGTCGATCCCACAGAGATTGTTGGCTTGAAGCAAGCTATGGTCACCTTGCAAATCTCAGTCAGGCGGATTTAAACATGATATTTTATTAGATTAAAATAAACAATAAAAGGGATAGAGATACTTATGTAGATTCATTGGCAGGGATTTCAGATAAGCGAATGGAAATGCTTTTCGTTCCTCTGAACCTCTGCTTTCCTGCTATCTTCATCCAATCAGTCTTACTCCTTTCCATGGCTGGCTGTATGCAAGGGCATCACCGTTGTCAGTGGCTACATCCCCTCCTCTCAGTGAATCTTATGCTCACGCACCCTGTCACGGCACGGCTATTCATCTGTCGGTTCTCGATCATGCTGGAATAGGATTCACCCTCCTTTTGCGTCTGTCACTAACGCCCAACAATCGCGAGTTTGAAGCTCGTCACAGTCATTCAATCATTGAATCCTACTCAGAATACCACAGACAAGGTTTAGACCTTCCGGATTCTCTTGAATGTCGCCATCATTCTAGCGTACGCCACGAAGATTCTGGTTAGGAGATCTAAGAGATACTCATTCTAGCTTAATTCATGTAGAACAGAAGTGTTTGTTAGACACGCGTTCATAAGGGGGAAGGATGATGAGCGTCACACATATTCATCACCTTCATCACGTTCTTGGGTGCGAATGGATATCTTAGAAGCGAAATAAGAAGAATTGAATAGAAAACAGTAGTACTTGCATTAATCTTTGAGGAACAGCAGAGCTCCACACCTTAATCTATGAAGTGTAGAAACTCTACCGTATGAAAATACATAAGTGAAGGTCCAGGCATGGCCGAGATGGCCAGCCCCTTAAAACGTGATCAAAGGATCATAAGGTAATCCAAAGATGCCTAATACAATAGTAAGAGGTCCTATTTATAATAAACTAGTCACTAGGGTTTACATGAGTAAGTAATTGATGTACAAATCCACTTCCGGGGCCCACTTGGTGTGTGCTTGGGCTTGGGCTTGAGTGTTACACGTGCAGAGGCCATTTGTGGAGTTGAACGCCAGTTTCTGTGCCAGTTTGGGCGTTCAACTCTGGTTTTGGATCCTTTTCTGGCGCTGGACGCCAGATTTGGGCAGAAGGCTGGCGTTGAACGCCAGTTTACGTCATCAATTCTTGGCCAAAGTATGGACTATTATATATTGATGGAAAGCCCTGGATGTCTACTTTCCAACGCAATTGGAAGCGCGCCATTTCGAGTTCTGTAGCTCCATAAAATCCACTTTGAGTGCAGGGAGGTCAGAATCCAACAGCATCAGCAGTCCTTTTTCAACCTCTGAATCTGATTTTTGCTCAAGTCCCTCAATTTCAGCCAGAAAATACCTGAAATCACAGAAAAACACACAAACTCATAGTAAAGTCCAGAAATGTGAATTTAACACAAAATCTATTAAAAACATCCCTAAAAGTAACTAGATCCTACTAAAAACATACTAAAAACAATGTCAAAAAGCGTATAAATTATCCGCTCATCACAACACCAAACTTAAATTGTTGCTTGTCCCCAAGCAACTGAAAATCAAAATAGGATAAAAAGAATAGAATATACTATAAATTCCAAACTATCAGTGAAACAGAGCTTCAATCATATGAGCGGGACTTATAGCTTTTTGCCTCTTGAATAGTTTTGGCATCTCACTTTATCCATTGAGGTTCAGAATGATTGGCATCTATAGGAACTTCAGATTTCGAATAGTGTTATTGACTCTCCTAGTTCAGTATGATGATTCTTGAACACAGCTTCTTTATGAGTCTTGGCCGTGGCCCTAAGCACTTTGTTTTCCAGTATTACCACCGGATACATAAATGCCACATACACATAATTGGGTGAACCTTTTCAGATTGTGACTCAGCTTTGCTAAAGTTCCCAATTAGAGGTGTCCAGGGTTCTTAAGCACACTCTTTTTTTTTTTGCTTTGGACCTTGACTTTAACCGCTCAGTCTCAAGTTTTCACTTGACACCTACACGCCACAAGCACATGGTTAGGGACAGCTTGGTTTAGCCGCTTAGACCAGGATTTTATTCCTTTAGGCCCTCCTATCCACTGATGCTCAAAGCCTTGGGATCCTTTTTATTTGCCCTTGCCTTTTGGTTTTAAGGGTTATTGGCTTTTTCTGCTTGCTTTTTCTTTTTCTTTCTATTTTTTTTCTATTTTTTTTCGCCCCCTTTTTTTTTTCTTTTTTTTTTCTGCAAGCTTTGTTCTTTGCTGCTTTTTCTTGCTTCAAGAATCATTTTTATGATTTTTCAGATTATCAAATAACATGTCTCCTAGTCATCATTCTTTCAAGAGCCAACATATTTAACATTCTTAAACAACAACTTCAAAAGACATATGCACTGTTCAAGCATACATTCAGAAAACAAGAAGCATTGTCACCACATCAATATAATTAAGCTAAGTTCAAGGATAAATTCGAAACTCATGTACTTCTTGTTCTTTTGAATTAAAACATTTTTCATTTAAGAGAGGTGATGGATTCATAGGACATTTATAACTTTAAGACATAGTCACTACTAACTACTAATGATCATGTAATGAAGGCACAAACATAGATAAGCACATAATATAGAAGACGAAAAACAGAGAAAGCAAGAACAAGGAATGAATCCACCTTAGTGATGGTGGCGTTTCCTTCTTGAGGAACCAATGATGTCCTTGAGCTCTTCTATGTCTCTTCCTTGTCTTTGTTGCTCCTCCCTCATTGCTTTTAGATCTTCTCTGATTTCATGAAGGATGATGGAGTGCTCTTGATGTTCCACCCTTAGTTGCTTCCAATAATTGTGTGGAAGAAAATGTATCCCCTGAGGTATCTCAGGGATTTCTTGATTTGCAGTCAAATATTCTACCACTGAGCTATAGACCCTTGATGGAAGCTTTTGTCTTCCCTTTCCTCTTTCTAGAGGTTTCTCTGGCCTTAGGTGCCATCAATGGTTATGGAAAAAACAAAAAAGCTATGCTTTTACCACACCAAACTTAGAATGTTGCTCGCCCTCGAGCAAAAGAAGAACGAATAGAAGAATAAGAAGAAGATATGGAGGAGATGGATGGGAGTGTGTATTCGGCCATATGGGTGGGATTGGGTGGGAGAGAGATGTTGAATTTTTGAAGGTAGTGGGTGTATGGATGTGAGTGGTAAATGGGAAAAAAAAGAAGGGATGATCATGAATGGAAAGAGAGATGATGAGGTAGGTGGGGATCCTGTGGGGTCCACAGATCTTGAGATGATCCTGTGGGGTTCACAGATCCTGAGGTGTCAAGGCATTTACATCCCTGCACCAATTTAGGCATGTAAAATGCCCTTGCACACAACTCTGGGCGTTCAGCGCCAGGTTGGTGCCCTTTTTGGGCGTTCAACGCCCCTTTGCTGCCATTTCTGGCGTTGAACGCCAGAACCATGCTTGTTCTGGGCGTTCAGCGCCAGGATGCTCCCATTCTGGGCGTTCAGCGCCAGAACTATACTCTGTTCTGGCGTTTGAACGCCAGACAGATGCTCCTCCAGGGTGTGATTTTTCTTCTGCTGTTTTTGATTCCGTTTTCAATTTTTATATTTATTTTGTGACTCCTCATGATCATGAACCTATAAAGACACATAACTAAGAAAAATATAGTTAGATAAATAAACATTGGGTTGCCTCCCAATAAGCGCTTCTTTAATGTCAATAGCTTGACAGTGGGCTCTCATGGAGCCTCACAGATGTGCAGAGCTTTGTTGAGACTCTCCAACACCAAACTTAGAGTTTGGATATGGGAGTTCAACACCAAACTTAGAGTTTGGTTGTGGCCTCCCAACATCAAACTTAGAGTTTGACTGTGGGGGCTCTAGTTGACTCTGCTTGGAGAGAAGCTTTTTCTGCTTCCTCTCCATGGTTGCAGAGGGAGATCCTTGAGTTTTAAACACAAGGGAGTTCTCATTCCATTGAAGGAATATTTCACCTCTGTCAACATCAATCACAGCTCTTGCTGTGGCCAGGAAAGGTCTTCCTAGGATGATGGATTCATCCTCTTCCTTTCCAGTATCCAGGACTATGAAATCAGTAGGTATGTAGAGGCCCTCAACCTTTACTAGTACATCTTCTACTTGTCCATAAGCCTGTTTTCTTGAGCTGTATGCCATCTCCAGTGAGATTTTAGCAGCTTGCACCCCATAGATTCCCAGTTTCTCTATTACAGAGAGGGGCATGAGGTTTATCCCTGAACCAAGGTCACACAGAGCCTTAAAGATCATGGTGCCTATGGTACAAGGGATTATGAACTTTCCAGGATCCTGTCTCTTCTGAGGCAATGTCAGTTGACCCAGATCACTTAGTTCATTGATGAACAAGGGAGGTTCAACTTCCCAAGTATCAATGCCAAACAATTTGGCATTCAGCTTTATGATTGCACCAAGAAACTTGGCAGTTTGCTCTTCAGTAACATCCTCATTCTCTTCAGAAGAGGAATACTCATCAGAGCTCATGAAGGGCATAAGGAGGTTCAATGGAATCTCTATGGTCTCTAAATGAGTCTCAGATTCCTTTGGTTCCTCAGAGGGGAGCTCCTTATTGACCACTGGACGTCCCAGGGGGTCTTCCTCCTTAGGATTCACGTCCTCTCCTCTCCTCACAGGTTCGGCCATGGCGCTTATGTTAATGGCCTTGCACTCTCCTTTTGGGTTCTCTTCTGTATTGCTTGGGAGAGTACTAGGAGGGATTTCAGTGATCCTTTTACTCAGCTGGCCCACTTGTGCTTCCAGATTTCTAATGGAAGACCTTGTTTCATTCATGAAACTTACAGTGGCCTTAGATAGATCAGAGACTAGATTTGCTAAATTAGAAGCATTTTGTTCAGAGTTCTCTGTCTGTTGCTGAGTTGATGATGGAAAAGGCTTGCTATTGCTATACCTGTTTCTTCCACCATTATTAAAGCCTTGTTGGGGCTTTTGATCCTTCCATGAGAAATTTGGATGATTTCTCCATGTTGAGTTTTAGGTGTTTCCATAAGGTTCACCTAAGTAATTTACCTCTGCTATTGCAGGGTTCTCAGGATCATAAGCTTCTTCTTCAGAAGATGCCTCTTGAGTACTGTTGGATGCAGCTTGCATTCCATGCAGACTCTGAGAGATCATATTGACTTGCTGAGTCAATATTTTATTTTGAGCCAATATGGCATTCAGAGTATCAACTTCAAGAACTCCCTTCTTCATAGGCATCCCATTACTCACAGGATTCCTTTCAGAAGTGTACATGAACTGGTTATTAGCAACCATGTCAATGAGTTCTTGAGCTTCTGCAGGCGTTTTCTTTAGGTGAATGGATCCACCTGCAGAAGTGTCCAGTGACATCTTTGATAGCTCAGATAAACCATCATAGAATATATCCAGGATGGTCCATTCTGAAAGCATGTCAGAAGGACACTTTTTGGTCAACTGTTTGTATCTTTCCCAAGCTTCATAGAGGGATTCACCTTCTTTCTGTCTGAAGGTTTGAACATCAGCTCTAAGCTTGCTCAGCTTTTGAGGAGGAAAGTACTTGGCTAAGAAAGCCGTGACCAGCTTATCCCAAGAGTTCAGGCTGTCTTTAGGTTGAGAATACAACCATAATCTAGCTCTGTCTCTTACAGCAAAAGGGAAAAGCATGAGCCTGTAGACTTCAGGATCTACTCCATTAGTCTTAACAGTATCACATATCTGCAAGAATTCAGTTAAGAACTGAAAAGGATCTTCAGATGGAAGTCCATGAAACTTGCAGTTCTGCTGCATCAGAGAAACTAACTGAGGTTTCAGCTCAAAGTTGTTTGCTCCAATGGCAGGAATGGAGATGCTTCTTCCATATAAATTGGAATTAGGTGCAGTAAAGTCACCAAGCATCTTCCTTACATTATTATTATTTTCGGCTGCCATCTCCTTCTCCTGTTAGAAAATTTCTGAAAGGTTATCTCTGGATTGTTGTATTTTAGCTTCTCTTAATTTTCTCTTCAGAGTCCTTTCAGGTTCTGGATCTGCTTCCACAAGAATGTTTTGGTCCTTGCTCCTGCTCATATGACAAAGAAGAAGGCACAGAAGAATAATAATAATAATAGAGATCCTTTATACCACAGTATAGGGATCCCTTTGTGAGTGGAAGAAAAGAGGGGGAGACAAAGAATGTGATGTAAAGGAAGAAACACAACTGTACGAATGGAAGAGATGTGAGATGAGATGTTAGGATATGAATGAATAAATAGAATGAGATGGGGGAGGGATAATTTTCGAAAATTATTTTGAAAAAGAGTTAGTGATTTTTGAAAAATGGTTTTTGAAAAAATGTTAGTAATTTTTGAAAATTTTTGAAATAAAAAATAAAAGATAAAAATAATTAGTTAATTAAAAAGAAATATTTGAAAAAGAGGGAAGATATTTTCGAAAATGAGAGAGAGAGAGTTAGTTAGGTGGTTTTGAAAAAGTTAAGAAACAAACAAAAAGTTAGTTAGTTAGTTGAAACAAATTTTGAAAAGATAGGAAGTTAAGAGGTTAGGAAAGATATTTTGAGAAGATATTTTTGAAAAAGATAAGATAAGAAGATATTTTTGAAAAGATATGATTGAAATTAGTTTTGAAAAAGATTTGATTTTTAAAATCTCAATTAATGACTTGGTTCATAAGAAATCACAAGATATGATTCTAGAACTTAAAGTTTGAATCTTTCTTAACAAGTAAGTAACAAACTTGAAATTTTTGAATCAAAACATTAATTGATTAGTTATTTTCGAAATTTTTATATAAAAATAAGAAAAAGATTTTTGAAAAATATTTTTGAAATTTTCGAAAATAGCTAATAATTTTGAAAAAGATTTGATTTTTGAAAAAGATTTTGAAAAAGATAAGATTTTCAAATTGAAAATTTGATTTGACTCATTGGCAACAACTTTGATTTTTAAAATTTTTGAAAAAGTCAACTCAAATTTTCGAATTTGATGAGAGAAAAAGGGAAAGATAATTTTTTTGATTTTTGAATTTTTATGATGCAAGAGAAAAACATGAAAATTATGCAATGCATGAAATTTTTAGATCAAAACATGTGATGCATGCAAGAATGCTATGAATGTCAAGATGAACACCAAGAACACTATGAATGTCATGATGAACATCAAGAACATATTTTTGAAAAATTTTTAATGCAAAGAAAACATGCAAGACACCAAACTTAGAATTCTTTAATGCTTAGACACTAAGGATTCAAGAATGCATATGAAAAACACTATACAACACAAAACAAACAAATCATCAAGATCAAACAAGAAGACTTACCAAGAACAACTTGAAGATCATGAAGAACACCATGAATGCATGAAATTTTCGAACAAGAAACATGAAATATTTTTGATTTTTATGATTTTCTAATTTTTTTGGATTTTTATTTTATATTTTTCGAAAAATTCTTTTGAAAAAGAAAAAAAAGGATTCCAAAATTTTTAATATGAATTTCAGGAATCTTATGCTCTAAAGCTCCAATCAAAGGGTCAGGCATGGCTTAATAGCCAGCCAAGCTTTAGTATGTAACTCAGACATGACACGCTTGACATTCCTTACATTCAATAGCCAATTGGCTAAGAAAGATAAAGAAGCTCTTCTCTTGGGTATAAGGATTGAGACATGGCTTTACAGCCAGCCAGGCTTCAACATGCTTCATGAAACACTAGATTTCATTCTTAAAAATTCTGAAAGGAAAATATATTTTTGAAAACATTTTTATTTTTAAAATTTTTTTTTTTCGAAAACAAAGGAAGAATTTTTGAAAGATTTTTGAAAAATTTTTGAAAACAAAACAAAAAGAAAATTACCTAATCTGAGCAACAAGATGAACCGTCAGTTGTCCAAACTCGAACAATCCCCGACAACGGCGCCAAAAACTTGGTGCACGAAATTGTGTTCCATGTTCTTTGTACTTGTGTGAGAGTAACAATATATAATTGTATTGAATCCTCATTGTGGCTCTATGTATGTGTGGACACAACTCCGTTCAACTAACCAGCAAGTGTACTAGGTCGTCCAAGTAATAAACCTTACGTGAGTAAGGGTCGATCCCACAGAGATTGTTGGCTTGAAGCAAGCTATGGTCACCTTGCAAATCTCAGTCAGGCAGATTTAAACATGATATTTTATTAGATTAAAATAAACAATAAAAGGGATAGAGATACTTATGTAGATTCATTGGCAGGGATTTCAGATAAGCGAATGGAGATGCTTTTCGTTCCTCTGAACCTCTGCTTTCCTGCTATCTTCATCCAATCAGTCTTACTCCTTTCCATGGCTGGCTGTATGCAAGGGCATCACCGTTGTCAGTGGCTACATCCCCTCCTCTCAGTGAATCTTATGCTCATGCACCTTGTCACGGCACGGCTATTCATCTGTCGGTTCTCGATCATGCTGGAATAGGATTCACCCTCCTTTTGGGTCTGTCACTAACGCCCAACAATCGCGAGTTTGAAGCTCGTCACAGTCATTCAATCATTGAATCCTACTCAGAATACCACAGACAAGGTTTAGACCTTCCGGATTCTCTTGAATGCCGCCATCATTCTAGCGTACGCCACGAAGATTCTGGTTAGGAGATCTAAGAGATACTAATTCTAGCTTAATTCATGTAGAACAGAAGTGTTTGTCAGACACGCGTTCATAAGGGGGAAGGATGATGAGCGTCATACATATTCATCACCTTCATCATGTTCTTGGGTGCGAATGGATATCTTAGAAGCGAAATAAGAAGAATTGAATAGAAAACAGTAGTACTTGCATTAATCTTTGAGGAACAGCAGAGCTCCACACCTTAATCTATGAAGTGTAGAAACTCTACCGTATGAAAATACATAAGTGAAGGTCCAGGCATGGCCGAGATGGCCAGCCCCTTAAAACGTGATCAAAGGATCATAAGGTAATCCAAAGATGCCTAATACAATAGTAAGAGGTCCTATTTATAATAAACTAGTCACTAGGGTTTACATGAGTAAGTAATTGATGTACAAATCCACTTCCGGGGCCCACTTGGTGTGTGCTTGGGCTTGGGCTTAAGTGTTACACGTGCAGAGGCCATTTGTGGAGTTGAACGCCAGTTTCTGTGCCAGTTTGAGCGTTCAACTCTGGTTTTGGATCCTTTTCTGGCGCTGGACGCCAGATTTGGGCAGAAGGCTGGCGTTGAACGCCAGTTTATGTCGTCAATTCTTGGCCAAAGTATGAACTATTATATATTGCTGGAAAGCCCTGGATGTCTACTTTCCAACGCAATTGGAAGAGCGCCATTTCGAGTTCTGTAGCTCCAGAAACTCCACTTTGAGTGCAGGGAGGTCAGAATCCAACAGCATCAGCAGTCCTTTTTCAACCTCTAAATCTGATTTTTGCTCAAGTCCCTCAATTTCAGCCAGAAAATACCTGAAATCACAGAAAAATACACAAACTCATAGTAAAGTCCAGAAATGTGAATTTAACACAAAATCTATTAAAAACGTCCCTAAAAGTAACTAGATCCTACTAAAAACATACTAAAAACAATGTCAAAAAGCGTATAAATTATCTGCTCATCAGCAAGGGAAATAAAAAGGATCCCAAGGCTTTGAGCATCAGTGGATAGGAGGGCCTAAAGGAATAAAATCCTGGCCTAAGTGGCTAAACCAAGCTGTCCCTAACCATGTGCTTGTGGCGTGTAGGTGTCAAGTGAAAACTTGAGACTGAGCGGTTAAAGTCAAGGTCCAAAGCAAAAAAAAAAGAGTGTGCTTAAGAACCCTGGACACCTCTAATTGGGGACTTTAGCAAAGCTGAGTCACAATATGAAAAGGTTCACCCAATTATGTGTCTGTGGCATTTATGTATCCAGTGGTAATACTGGAAAACAAAGTGCTTAGGGCCACGGCCAAGACTCATAAAACAGCTGTGTTCAAGAATCATCATACTGAACTAGGAGAATCAATAACACTATCTGAACTCTGAGTTCCTATAGATGCCAATCATTTTGAACCTCAATGGATAAAGTGAGATGCCAAAACTATTCAAGAGGCAAAAAGCTGTAAGTCCCGCTCATATGGTTGGAGCTATGTTTCATTGATAGTTTGGAATTTATAGTATATTCTCTTCTTTTTATCCTATTTGATTTTCAGTTGCTTGGGGACAAGCAACAATTTAAGTTTGGTGTTGTGATGAGCGGATAATTTATACGCTTTTTGGCATTGTTTTTAGTATGTTTTTAGTAGGATCTAGTTACTTTTAGGGATGTTTTCATTAGTTTTTATGTTAAATTCACATTTCTGGACTTTACTATGAGTTTGTGTATTTTTCTGTGATTTCAGGTATTTTCTGGCTGAAATTGAGGGACTTGAGCAAAAATCAGATTCAGAGGTTGAAGAAGGACTGCTGATGCTGTTGGATTCTGACCTCCCTGCACTCAAAATGGATTTTCTGGAGCTTCAGAACTCGAAATGGCACGCTTTCAATTGCGTTGGAAAGTAGACATCCAGGGCTTTCCAGAAATATATAATAGTCCATACTTTGGCCAAATTTAGATGACGCAAACTAGCGTTCAACGCCAGCTTTCTGCCCAATTCTGGCGTCCAGCGCCAGAAAAGGATCCAAAACCAGAGTTCAGCGCCAGAAATGGATCAAAACCTGGGGTTCAACTCCACAAATGGCCTCTGCACGTGGAAAGTTAAAGCTCAGCCCAAGCACACACCAAGTGGGCCCCGGAAGTGGATTTATGCATCAATTACTTACTTCTGTAAACCCTAGTAGCTAGTTTATTATAAATAGGACTTTTTACTATTGTATTTGTCATCTTTGGACGCCTGGTTCTTAGATCAGAGGGGCTGGCCATTCGGCCATTCCTGGACCTTTCACTTATGTAATTTTCAATGGTAGAGTTTCTACACTCCATAGATTAAGGTGTGGAGCTCTGCTGTTCCTCAAAGATTAATGCAAAGTACTACTGTTTTCTATTCAATTCATCTTATTTCGCTTCTAAGATATTCATTCGCACTTCAACCTGAATGTGATGAACGTGACAATCATCATCATTCCCTATGAACGCGTGCCTGACAACCACTTCCGTTCTACCTTCGACTGAATGAATATCTCTTAGATCTCTTAATCAGAATCTTCGTGGTGTAAGCTAGAATGATGGTGGCATTCAAGAGAATCCGGAAGGTCTAAACCTTGTCTGTGGTATTCCGAGTAGGATTCAATGATTGAATGACTGTGACGACCTTCAAACTCGCGATTGCCGGGCGTAGTGACAGACGCAAAAGGATAGTAAATCCTATTCCAGCATGATCGAGAACCGACAGATGAATAGCCGTGCCGTGACAGGGTGCGTTGACCATTTTCACTGAGAGGATAAGGTGAAGCCATTGACAAGGGTGATGCCTCCAGACGATTAGCCGTGCCGTGACAGGGCATTTGGATCATTTTCCCGAGAGAAGACCGAAAGTAGCCATTGACAATGGTGATGTATCACATAAAGCCAGCCATGGAAAGGAGTAAGACTGATTGGATGAAGATAGCAGGAAAGCAGAGGTTCAGAGGAACGAAAGCATCTCTATTTGCTTATCTGGAATTCTCACCAATGAATTACATAAGTATTTCTATCCTTTATTATTTATCTTTTAAATATCTAATTCAATCACATTTAACCCTACCTGACTGAGATTTGCAAGGTGACCATAGCTTGCTTCATACCAACAATCTCCGTGGGATTCGACCCTTACTCACGTAAGGTATTACTTGGACGACCCAGTGCACTTGCTGGTTAGTTGTGCGAAGTTGTGAACCATGGTATTGGCATCATGTGTTTGGCGCCATTACCAGGGAAAGAAAGAGCGATGAATTTTACATAATCAAAAGTGTAATCACAATTTCTGCGCACCACTAGCCGGCTTAAACTCCGCGAGCCGTGGCTCGTTTCCTATGACATTATATACTTATATTTTGCTGTATCTTATCTGTTTCTTGTGCCTTAAGCTAGTAGCTTCGTTAGTACATTTTGCGCATTTAAAATCCTGTTTTTGAGCTATATCCTTCATCGGGCTTCTAGATTATAATATTTCTTCTCTCTATATATATATATATATATATATATATATATATATATATATATATATATATATATATATATATATATATATATATATATATATGAGCTTTAGAACTGTCATAATCTCTGATTAACCTTTACTTTACGGTGCGAGGTAAGGCTTAGGGTAATTAGGGTGTTACATTTAGTGGTATCAGAGCGGTTCGTCCTCGTGAGCCTGAGGAATGGACCGAGTGTGATTCATTGCATACTCTGTGTCTTTTTCTTTGATGCTATTAGGTTATCTACCGGATATTGCATAGCATGCTTGTTTGTGAGTGCCTGTTTAGGATAATTGAAGCACTAGGCTTTTGATATTGAGACTGATCACCTTGATATCGATTGTTTGGTGTAGACAGAATCCTGAATGGCTACTCACAGGCGAGGTCGTACTCGTACTCAAAGAGAGAATGAGAGTAACCCGTCGATGGATAATCACACTGAATTAATGACGACGATGATTAACTCAGCTAACACGATTCAAGAGGGCACTACTATGGCTATTCATGCCTTACGGCAAACAAGGCAATCCGCCGGAAGCGAAAATGAAGAAGGTGCTGAGGACAACTTAGTTGGTGTTCCGAGAACTCTAGCTGCTTTTCTGAAAGCTGACCCGCCAATTTTCAATGGAACGATAAATTCTGCTGAAGCAAACAACTGTTTCAAAGCTGTGGAGGGTGCATTACAGACTCAACAAGTCCCGAGTAATCAGTTCGTGGAATATGCAGCTTATCAACTAATAGGAGATGCTCAGCAATGGTGGCAAGGAGAGCGCCGACTGCTACCCCTACAGAAGGTGGACATTACATGGACATTATTCCAGGAAGCTTTCTACAAAAGTACTGGCATGAATCATTAAGTGAGGCCAGAGAGTTAGAGCTATTACAGTTGAAGCAAGGGTCCATGACTATAGCTGAATACACCAGTAAGTTCGAAGAACTCTGTAGGGCCTCGAGAATAAGTCAGGGTACTCCTGAGTCCTATGAGGGATGGAAATATGTCAAATACGAAGTAGGGCTGAGGAAAGATATCATGTGTGTTGTGGCTCCATTGGAGATTAGAAGATTCTCCGAATTGGTGGACAAGGCAACAATTGTAGAAGATTATGCCAAGAAGGTGACTTTGGAGAGAGATGTTCGTGGCGGTACTAGTAGCAGAGGTCGTGGGAAGTATGTTCCATCAAGAGGCAAGAACTCCAAGAACGGTAGGCATGCCCCTCAGCAATCCCAAGTTCAAAGACATATCAGAGGCATTGACCATGACCAGTATCACCGGGCGAGAGGAGCAGGTAAGCAGGCGTGGGCTCAACAGGAAGAGTTAAGGTACCAGAGATGTGGAAGATACCATCCGAAAAAGTCATGCATGGCTGGGTTCAGTGGATGTTACTACTGCGGATTGTCAGGGCATATCTCTAGGCGTTATCCTTACAAAAAGGACCAAGGTGCAGACCGGTCCCAGTGACGGGGTTAAGGATCTCCAATTTGAGGTAACGATACACTGGATAACCGAGTTTTAATCACGTTGTAGTAGGTTGCAACTTGACTCTTCTTATTAACTTATGATGGAGACCACGATTTGGAACTAGGAAGATTATATTAAATGTCAGGCTTAGGACCAGAGCTTAGCTTAGTTTTATTTTACGGGACGTTGCCGTTAAGGTTGGCCAAACTTAGCGTTGGAGGAGCTAATGGGAGCAGATAATTCTGGTGGGTACAATCAGGTGATTGGGGTAGTGATAACCAATTAGAGTGACACAGCGGAAGGCGTGAAGAAGTATTGACACGGTAGAATTACGAAAGGTGAAATGTTGTAACGACTTAAGTTAGGATTGGCAATATTAAGTAGTAAAACACTTCATGGAAAGAGGGATCAGTTGCAAGGAGCCGGAGTGAAGGAGGATAGTAATGGGAGACTTAATACGAGAGAGATTACCAGTAAATGCTTGTGAATCGATCTATCTCTCTTTTGTAATCAGCGTTGAAGAACTTTATTCTGTGACCTTTCTTGATAATTAAATTGAACGTTCCCTAAATCAAATCCCTATTTGCACGTGTCCTTTCACACAAGTCGTACCCCTTAGCATGAGCCTAAAACCTTCTTTATTCACAGACTAGTCTTATTCTCTATAACCTTGTCTAAATCCAACATAGTGTACCTTTTCGATTTCTTACGGATGCCATTCAAAGTTGTTTGCTTTCTCTGGAGCTCGGTATCCCTTCAAATAACTCGGGCTTAATTCGGCATCACATGCCATCCTTAGACGCAACCATCGATAAGTTAGTTCCATAGGACGCAACCTCTGAATACGAAGGATGAAACCGGCGAGCGTGCAATCTTACGAGGAGTTGTGAAGCCTTACTTTTACGAATGGCGTTACCTATGACTAAATTGATACACAAAGATGCTCTATTGACTCCAATGCTGAATTGTAATTCCTCCAGAACTTGAAAGAATGATTCGCTATATCACCGGTACTTGTGTTATGTGAAGCTTAGGGACCAGTTAGGATCTACGATAATGCCTCGTTGAAAGTCCTGGAGTGCGTATCGACATAGTATTAGGAGGTAATGGTTGGTGCGTTGCGATGGTTGAAGCCATACGAAGTGGAATCTCTGACTCACGATATGGAGCCTGCTGCGTTTGTACTTGTGTTAAAGATGTGGAGCAAGGAAAACTACCTCCATGAAGATGGAGAAAATTACTCAAGGAATACAATTGGGAGTTAAGCTACTACCTAGGGATAATCACATTTGGTTTTAGTTCTCACGTGTAGATCATAAGAGAGTAATATGACGTTTGGTACATGGTGAATTATTAAGTGCAGAGATAAGTAGAAAAGAAGAAAATAAGTAAGAAATAAATTTAGGCTTGAATTTATGGATGAGTTTAATATTTGATTTTAGTATGATAAGTAGAAGTTTAATAGTTGCTTAGGATGTCTAAGGAAGGTTGAATTGTATACGTTGGTGCAATTGTAGATGAATTGGACATCTAGATGCGGAATAAAGGGTGTGGTGGTATTGAGAACCTTGAGATTTTGTTAAATGAGTAAGTAAAATGGAAAATAGAATATTTTAAGTGTTGGGATGATTGAGTGTGATTGAGTGGATGGTATTGAAATTGTGGTTAGTAGGAGAATTGTTGTTAGGCTTTGAAAGTGTTGAATCGTTGGAAATTGAAGGGTATTGTACTTAGGGCTGTAGAAAATTATTTGAGATTAAAAAATTAGGTATAGAGATGCTAGGAGGCATTAAGTTGTGAATCATTCTTAGGGTAAGTGTAGATCCTGTTCGGGTCAAGTTGATGAAATTCAGGAGTACGCCTAGGTTTATAACACGATAAATGATGTATGACTTGATTGAGCATTTGGATTAGTTAGTCAATTAGTGTTTGAAAAATTAGAGTGGCGCAGCAGAAGCTTGCGGAATGCAATAGCTCATGATAGTTGTGAGTAGAGGTCGTAGGACGAAGATTAAGCGTATCTTAGGCTTGAATACTTGAAGACTTTAGTCGGTTAATGTAAATAGAAGTTTCTAAGGACTAAGTTTGATTGCAGTAGTAAGGGTAGAAGGAATTAGGATAGGTTGTGAACATGAGGGTAGATGACTAAATTTGATATTGGAGGGCACGTGAGTGCAAGTGTCGAGTTTGAAAGACAAGCATTGTGGTATTTGTTCATGATGACTTTGGGCTTAGATGGAAATAGGAACTGATTTATTCGAAGGATAGATTTGGAGAGCATCGAATTGAAGTACTAATGTTGTATTGAAGTTGATCGAAGGGAACTAAGAGTGAGCAGGACAAGTAAGATATATGCTTGAATTCAATTAGAATATGGAGTTATACATAAGAATAAAAGATGTAAATAGGAAATTGGGCTGACGTGGAGGAACGAAACGATGAATGGTGAGCGATAGGTTTAAGTCGAGGAAACGTTTAGGGATGATGATAGGGTGATCCAAATTTTGAGGGCAAAATTTCTTATTTGGTGGGGAGAGTGTAAGAACCGCGCTTAATTAACCGCCTAATTAGATAATTTACTTGCCCAAATTAGGTTCCAAATTATTAGAGTGAGAATTAGGGGATTTAAATATGATTTTTGGACTCAGTAGATTTTTCTGAGTCAGAAAATGTATCTTCTGCGAAAAACCGTGAAAAACTACAAAACGGTAGTAAAACCGGGTGAACCGGTTCAAGTCTGCCCGATACTATGTGAGAAAAATTTAAAACAGTGAAAAACCTTAGAAAAATATTAGAAGTCGAAAACCGGGCATTAATTTTAAAGGTTTAGCCCAAAAGTGGGCCAAACGGGCTAAAAACGCTAACAGGTTAGACCGGACCCAAGTTGGGCTCAAGCCCAACACTATATAAGTCCCTTTAAGTGACCATTCCAGCCACTTAAACACCAAACCAGCAGCAGCAACGTGAAAAGAGGGAAGAGAGGTAGGGTTCCAAAAAAATTTACTATTCATCATCTTCTTCTTGGAGCCATATCTCACTCTCCGGAGCTCCGATTCATGTGCCGTCAGTTGCCACGCAAAGCTCTTGTCGAGCTCTTCGATTTCATCTAAACAAAATGGTAAGGTATTTCCAGTTTCTTGCCCAGTTATCCCTTCTATTACAGATTCGGTTTTTGGCTATGGTGAATGAATGGTTCTTGTGATTTTAATTATTTAGGTACACTCTAGCATTTAATTATTATTGGGTTTTGTCCCAATCATCATTGGGTAAGGTGAGCCTACTTGATCTCTTGTGATTTTGTGTATATATAAAATCCTAGGTTGATTAGTTATAATTTGTGTGTACATAGCTTGATTATTGTGAGTGTGGAAGTCTTTGGAGTTGAGTTGATGCTTGTTGGAGTTGATTGGTGGCTCTAATTGTGTTGGAAAGCTTAATTTGCGCTCAATTGGGGTTTTGGTTCATATTGGGAATCGGCCAAGGTATGGTTTCGATTTTCTCTATGTAGTATATAATATTCATGGACATTTAGACTAGTGACCTATAGGATATGTTTGAATTTAAATGGTTGTTGAGTTATTAAATGATGATATGTGGTAATTTATGATGAATTAATGATTGTTGGATTTGAGTATGATGAGTGATGGTAATATGATAATGATGATTGATTGTGTAAATTAAAAAGGCATAATGATGATATAAGTGATGTTGGATTTGATGAATTGGCATTATGGTTGTAAAATTGTGATATATTGGTGTTGATGTTGAAGATGATGAAAATGTGAAGGGAAATGTTGTAATGTTAGTGTATTAGGGCACAACAGGTTAATTTTGATGAAAGATGAAGTTTTTGAATGGTTTGGTATGAGTTGGAATGTGTATGGTAAGAAAATGTGTAAATTGTGAAGTTTGGTGAAATGGGATTTTTGGTGAAATTTTTTCGAACATAACTTTTGCCTTGGTTTTCAAAAATTGATGAAACTTGTCTAGAATTAAAGATCTTTGAAAATCCTTTAAATCGATATAAAGTTTGTGAAATTTGGAATTTTATGGAGGAAGTTATGATCATTCAAAGTTGGTGTTAAAAATCTGAAATTCTGCAAAGTTGCAGAATTTCATGATTTCTGATATGTGCGAGCGCACACCCTTGTGCAGAAGCACACCCTACGGAAATTTTGACCTGTGCGGACGCACACACCTGTGCACACGCACAGGCAGGGAAGTGCGTTCGTTTGCAGCGCTAGCACAGCTTGTGCGCGCGCATATCCAAGGAAGAACTTTAACATGTGCGGACGCACACGTTGGGAAGGCCAGTCTGTTAGGGGCGCTGGTACAGGTTGTGCGAGTAAATAGATTCTGTAAATGTTTGCCATCTGTGCGTACGCACACCCCTGTGCGTACTGATGAACGGATAATTTATATGCTTTTTGGCATTGTTTTTAGTATGTTTTTAGTAAGTTTTAGTTAGTTTTTATTATGTTTTTATTAGTTTTTAAATAAAAATCACATTTCTGGACGTTACTATGAGTTTGTGTATTTTTCTGTGATTTCAGGTATTTTCTGGCTGAAATTGAGGGACTTGAGCAAAAATCTGATTCAGAGGCTGAAAAAGAACTGCAGATGCTGTTGGATTCTGACCTTCCTGCACTCGAAGTGGATTTTCTGGAGGTACAAAAGCCCCTTTGGCGCGTTCTCAATTGTGATGGAAAGTAGACATCCTGGGCTTTCTAGCAATATATAATAGTCCATAATTTGTCTTAGATTTGATGGCCCAAACTGGTGTTCCAGGTCAGCATAGAAATTCGGGCGTGAAAACGCCAGAACTGGCATAAAAGCTGGAGTTAAATGCCCAAACTGGCACAAAAGCTGGCGTTTAACTCCAAGAAAAGTCTCTACACGTGAAAGTTTCAATACTCAGCCCAAGCACACACCAAGTGGGCCCGGAAGTGGATTCTACATCATTTACTCATTTTTGTAAACCCTAGGTTACTAGTTTTCTACAAATAGGACCTTTTACTATTGTATTTAAAAGAATCTTTGGGACGTTTAGTCCTTAGACCTTTGAGGCTGGCCATTCGGCCATGCTTAGACTATTTTCACTTATGTATTCTCAACGGTGGAGTTTCTACACACCATAGATTAAGGTGTGGAGCTTTGCTGTTCTTCATGAATTAATGCAAAATACTACTGTTTTTCTATTCAATTCACGCCTTCTTCTTCTCTAAGATATACACTCGTTCTTCAACTTGATGAACGTGATGATCCGTGACACTCATCACCATTCTCACCTATGAACGCGTGCCTGACAACCATTTTCGTTCTACATGCAATCAAGCTTGAATATGTATCTCTTGAGTTTCTAATCTAAGATTAGAACCTTCGTGGTATAGGCTAGAATTATTGGCGGCCATTCCTGAGATCCGGAAAGTCTAAACCTTGTCTGTGGTATTTTGAGTAGGATCTGGGAAGGGATGACTGTGACGAGCTTCAAACTCGTGAGTGTTGGGCGTAGTGACAGACGCAAAAGGATCAATGGATCCTATTCCAACATGATCGAGAACCGACAGATGATTAGCCCTGCGGTGACAGCGCATTTGGAACATTTTCACTGAGAGGATGGGAAGTAGCCATTGACAACGGTGATGTACAACATAAAGCTTGCCATGGAAAGGAGTATGAATGATTGGAAGAAGTCAATAGGAAAGCAGAGGTTCAGAAGGAACAAAGCATCTTCAAACGCTTATCTGAAATTCTTACTAATGAATTACATAAGTATCTCTATCCTATTTTATGTTTTATTCATCTTTTAATTATCAATCTTCCATAACTATTTGAATCCGCCTGACTGAGATTTACAAGATGACCATAGCTTGCTTCAAGCCGACAATCTCCGTGGGATCGACCCTTACTCACGTAAGGTTTATTACTTGGATGACCCAGTGCACTTGCTGGTTAGTTGTGCGGAGTTGTGACAAAGAGTTGAGATTACAATTGTGCGTACCAAGTTGTTGGCGCCGTTGCCCGGGATTGTTCGAGTTTGGACAACTGACGGTTCATCTTGTTGCTCAGATTAGGTAATTTTATTTTATGTTTAAGCTTATTGCTTTTCAATTTTTGAAAAATTTCAAAAAAAATGTGTATTTCTATTTTGTTCTTCAGAGTTTTTAAGAATGAATTCTAGAGTTTCATGATGATTTGTTGAAGTCTGGCTGGCTGAGGAGCCATGTCTAATCTTTTGGACCGAGGTTTCAACTTATCATCACAAGGGCTTGTTGATTTCTATCAATCTTGCTGTTGAAAGTAATGATCTGCTAAAGCTTGGCTGGCCATTGGCCATGTCTAGTGTTTTGGACCGGAACTTTCACTGAAAGCTTGGCTGGCTAGTAAGCCATGTCTAATTCCTGGACCGGAGTTTCAGACTAACATTGCATGATTCCTGGAGTTCTCATTAAGAATTTTGAAGTCCTTTTTCTCTTTTTCCATATAATTTTCGAAAAATCACAAAAAATTTATAAAATCATAAAAACCAAAAATATTTTGTGTTTCTTGTTTGAGTCAAGTGTCAATTTTTAAGTTTGGTGTTAATTGCATGTCTTTATTCTTGCATTTTTTGAATATATGCATTATGTTCTTCATTGATCTTCAAGTTGTTCTTGATGATTTCAGTGCTCTGATCTTTAATTTCTCTTATTATGTGTCTTTTTTTGTTTCCTACATGCATTTTTAAATTGTTATAGTCCTTAGTATGCAAACTTCTGAGTTTGGTGTCTTGCATGCATTGTTTATTTGATCTTAGTTGCATTTTTTATTGTTTCTCATCATTAAAAATTCAAAAAAATTTTAAAATTGTGTCTTTTCAAGTAAATAACACAGAGAATTGAAGATTCAGAACATTCAGCAGAGGAATTACACAGAAAAACTGGGCATTCAAAACGCCCAGTGAAGAAGGAAAATTGGCGTCTAAACGCCAGCCAGGGTGCCTAGCTGGGTGTTAAACGCCCAAAAAGGTAGCATTTTGGGCGTTAAACGCTAGAATGGATGCCATTCTGGGCGTTTAACGCCAGGACACTAGAGGAAAGATTTTGTTTTTAATTCAAATCTTTTTCAAATTTTCATAATTTTTCAAAATCAAATTTTTTTCAAATCATATCTTTTCAATCATATCTTTTCAAAATCAATTTATTTCCATTTTTTAAATTATTATTATTTTCGAAAATCCTTGCTACAATTAATGATTTAACTAAAAACTTTCAAGTTGTTACTTGCCTATTAAGAAAGGATCAACTTTTAATTCTAGAATCATATCTTTTAATTTCCTGTTAGTCAAGTAATCAACTTTAATTCTAAAAATTTCTCTTTTTAATTTGATTCTCAATCATATCTTCTCAATTATATCTTTTCAATCACATCTTTTTCAAAATTAATTTTCAATCATATCTTTTTGATTTCTAATTTCAAAATCTTTTCCAAAAATCACTTAATTTCTTTTCCAATCTTAGTTTTTGAAAATCATTTACCAAATTTTCAAAATTGCTCTTAATTATTTTAAAATCTTTTTACTTTAATTTCAAAAATTCTTCCCCTCTTCCCGAATCCTTCTATTTAAAGGACTAACACTTCTCCATTATCAGCAATTCGAACTCTGTCCCTCTTGATAAGTTCGAATTCTCTCTTCTCTACCTCATCCTTCTATTTTTATTTTCCTCTGACACCTCAAGGAATCTCTATACTGTGACATAGTAGATTCCAGATTTTCTTCTCCTCTCTTTTCATATGAGCAGGAGCAAAGACAAGGGCATTCTTGTTGAAGCTGATCCTGAACCTGAAAGGACCTTGAAGAGAAAGCTAAAAGAAGCTAAAGTACAACTCTCTATAGAGGACCTAACAGAAACTTTCAAAAAAGAAGAAGCCATGGCAGCCGAAAACAACAACAATGCCAACAATGCAAGGAAGATGCTTGGTGACTTTACTGCACCTACTCCCGACTTCTATGGGAGAAGCATCTCAATCTCTGCCTTTGGAGCAAACAACTTTGAGCTTAAGCCTCAATTAGTTTCTCTGATGCAACAGAATTGTAAGTTTCATAGACTTCCATTGGAAGATCCTCATCAGTTCTTAGCTGAATTCTTGCAAATCTGTGACACTGTCAAGACCAATGGGGTTGATCCCGAGGTCTATAGACTTATGATTTTTCCCTTTGTTGTAAGAGACAGAGCTAGAACATGGTTGGATTCACAGCCTAAAGAAAGCCTGAACTCTTGGGAAAAAGCTAGTCAATGCCTTATTGGCAAAATTCTTTTCACCTCAAAAATTGAGCAAGCTTAGAGTGGAAGTCCAAACCTTCAAACAGAAGGAAGGTGAATCCCTCTATGAAGCCTGGGAAAGATACAAGCAATTGATCAGAAGGTGTCCTTCTGACATGCTTTCAGAATGGAGCATCATAGGTTTTTTCTATGATGGTCTATCTGAACTGTCCAAGATGTCATTGGACAGCTCTGCTGGAGGATCTCTTCATCTAAAGAAGACGCCTGCAGAAGCTCAGGAACTCATTGAAATGGTTGTAAATAACCAATTCATGTACACTTCTGAAAGGAATCCTGTGAATAATGGGACAAATCAAAAGAAAGGAGTTCTTGAGATTGATACTCTGAATGCCATATTGGCTCAGAACATAATATTAACTCAACAAGTCAATATGATTTCTCAGAGTCTGTCTGGAATGCAAGTAGCAACAGGCAGTACCAAAGAAGCTTCATCTAAAGAAGAAGCTTATGATCCTGAGAACCCAGCAATGGAAGAGGTGAATTACATGGGAGAACCCTATGGAAGCACCTATAATCCTTCTTGGAGAAATCATCCAAACCTCTCATGGAAGGATCAACAGAGGCCTCAACAAGGCTTCAACAACAATAATGGTGGAAGAAATAGGTTTAGCAATAGTAAGCCTTTTCCATCATCTTCTCAGCAACAGACAGAGAATTCTAAGCAGAGCCACTCTGACTTAGAAATTGTAGTCTCTGATCTAATTAAAACCACTCAAAGTTTCATGACTAAAACAAGGTCCTCTATTAGAAATTTGGAGGCACAAGTGGGTCAGCTGAGTAAGAAAGTTACTGAACTCCCTCCTAGTACTCTTCCAAGCAATACAGAAGAGAATCCAAAAGGAGAGTACAAGGCCATCAACATAACCCACACGGCCGAACCTGGAGAGGAGGAAGAGGCAGTGATCTCCACTGAGGAAGAGCTCAATGGACGTCCACTGGCCTCCAAGGAGTTCCCTAATGAGGAACCATGGGAATCTGAGGCTCACACTGAGACCATAGAGATTCCATTGAATTTACTTTTGCCATTCATGAGCTCTGATGAGTATTCTTCCTCTGAAGAGGATGAAGATGTTACTGAAGAACAAGTTGCTAAGTACCTTGGAGTAATCATGAAGCTAAATGCCAAGCTATTTGGTAATGAGACTTGGGAGGATGAAACCCCCTTGCTCCCCAAAGAACTGGATGACCTGACTAGGCAGAAATTACCTCTGAAGAGACAGGATCCTGGAAAGTTCTCAATACCTTGTACCATAGGCACCATGACCCTTGAGAAGGCTCTGTGTGACCTAGGGTCAAGCATAAACCTCATGCCTCTCTCTGTAATGGAGAAGCTAGGAATCCTTGAGGTACAAGCTACAAAAATCTCACTAGAGATGGCAGATAATTCAAGAAAACAGGCTTATGGACTTGTAGAGGATGTCTTGGTAAAGGTTGAAGGCCACTACATCCCTGCTGATTTCATAATCCTAGACACTGGAAAGTGTATGGATGAATCCATCATCCTTGGCAGACCCTTCCTAGCCACAGCAAGAGCTGTGATTGATGTTGACAGAGGAGAATTGGTCCTTCAAGTGAATGAGGACTCCCTTGTGTTTAAAGCTCAAGGATCTCCCTCTGTAACCATGGAGAGGAAGCATGAAAAGCTTCTTTCAATGCAGAATCAAACAAAATCCCCACATTCAAACTCTATGTTTGGTGTTGAGAGGCCATCATCATGCTCTGAGTATCTGTGAGGCTCCATGAGAGCCCACTGTCAAGCTACTGACATTAAAGAAGCGCTTATTGGGAGGCAACCCAATTTTACTTATCTATGTTAAATTTCTATTTTCCATTGTTATTTTATGTTTTCTATAGGTTGATGATCATGTGAAGTCACAAAAACAATTGAAAAAGCAAAAATAAACTGAAAAATAGAATGAAAAATAGCACACCCTGGAGGAGAAGCCTACTGGCATTTAAACGCCAGTAAGGGCAGCAGAATGGGCGTTAAACGCGCAGTCTGGCACCATTCTGGGTGTTTAATGCCAGAAATGGGCACCAGACTGGCGTTTAACGCCAGAAAAGGTCAAGAAGCTGGCGTTAAATGCCAGAAATGGGTAGCAACCTGGCGTTTAATGCTAGGTTTGGCAGCAGAAGGCGTTTTGCACGCCTAATTGGTGCAGGGATGAGAAATCCTTGACACCTCAGGATCTGTGGATCCCACAGGATCCCCACCAACCTCAACTCACTCTCTCTCTTCTTCACACATTTCCATAATGCCTTTCCCTAAATACCCTTCACCAATCAACTCAATACCTCTTCCCCAAAAACCCCTCACCTATCAAATCCTACCCTCTTTTCCATAAACCCTTCACCAATCCACATCCATCCATCATAAAACCCCACCTACCTCACCATTAAAATTCAAACCACTTTTCCTCCCAAACCCACCCATACATGGCCAAACCCAAGCCCCCCTCTCCACTCCTATATAAACCCATCTTCACTCCTTCATTTTCACACATCTTAAACACTACTTCTCCCCCTTGGCCGAAACACTAACCCCCCTTCATCTCCTCTATTTCTTCTTCCTCTACTCTCTTCCTTCTTCTTTTGCTCGAGGACGAGAAAACCTTCTAAGTTTGGTATGGTAAAAGCGTTGCTTTTTGTTTTTCCATAACCATTTATGGCACCAAAGGCCGGAGAAACCTCTAGAAAGAGGAAAGGGAATGCAAAAGCTTCCGCCTCCGAGTCATGGGAGATGGAGAGATTCATCTCAAAGGTGCATCAAGACCACGTCTATGAAGTTGTGGCCAAGAAGAAAGTTTTTCCCGAGGTCCCTTTCAAGCTCAAAAAGGGTGAATATCCGGAGATCCGACATGAGATTCGAAGAAGAGGTTGGGAAGTTCTCACCAGCCCCATTCAACAAGTCAGAATCTTAATGGTTCAAGAGTGCTATGCCAATGCATGGATCACCAAGAACCATGATCAAAGTGTGAACCTGGACCCAAAGAATTGGCTTACAATGGTTCGGGGGAAATACTTAGATTTCAGTCCAGAAAATGTAAGGTTGGCATTCAACTTGCCAATGATGCAAGGAGATGCACACCCCAACACTAGAAGGGTCAACTTTGATCAAAGGTTGGACCAAGTCCTCATAGACATTTGTGAAGAGGGCACTCAATGGAAAAGAGATTCAAGAGGGAAGCCGGTCCAACTAAGAAGGCATGACCTCAAGCCCGTGGTTAGGGGATGGTTGGAGTTCATCCAACGCTCAATCATTCCCACTAGCAACCGGTTTGAAGTTACTATAGACCGGGCTATCATGATCCATAGCATCATGATTGGAGAGGAAGTAGAAGTTCATGAGGTTATATCCCTAGAACTCTACAAAGTGGCGAACAAGTCTTCTACTTTGGCAAGGTTAACCTTCTCTCATCTCATTTGTCATCTCTGCAATTCAGCTGGAATTAACATAGAGGAAGACATCCTCATTAATGAGGACAAGCCCATTACTAAGAAAAAGGATGGAGCAAACAAGAGATCTCACTCATGGACAAGAACATGAGGAAATTCCTCATCATGAAATCCCTGAGATGCCTCAAGGGATGCATTTTCCTCCACAAAACTATTGGGATCAAATTAACACCTCCCTAGGAGAATTAAGTTCCAGTGTGGGACAACTAAGGATGGAGCACCAAGAGCATTCCATCATCCTTCATGAAATTAGAGAAGATCAAAGAGTCATGAGAGAGGAGCAACAAAGGCAAGGAAGAGACATTGAGGAGGTCAAGCACTCCATAAGATCTTCAAGAGGAAGAACTAGTCGCCATCACTAAGGTGGACCTGTTCTTTAATTTCCTTGTTCCCTATTTTTCTGTTTTTCGAATTTTTATGCTTTATGTTTATCTATGTTTGTGTCTTTATTACATGATCATTAGTGTCTTAGAGTCTATGTCTTAAAGTTATGAATGTCCTATGAATCCATCACCTTTCTTAAATAAAAAATGTTTTTAATTGCAAAAAAAAAGAAGTACATGAATTTTGAATTTTAAAATAGTTTAATTATTTTGATGTGGTGGCAATACTTTTTGTTTTCTGAATGAATGCTTGAACAGTGCATATTTTTGATATTGTTGTTTATGAATGTTAAAAATGTTGACTCTTGAAAGAATGATGGAAAAGGAGAAATGTTATTGATGATCTGAAAAAACATAAAAATGATTCTTGAAGCAAGAAAAAGCAGTGAAAAGAAAAAAAATGCGAAAAAAAAGAAAAAAAAGAGAGAAAGAAAGAAAAAAGAAAAAGCAAGCAGAAAAAGCCAATAGCCCTTTAAACCAAAAGGCAAGGGTAAAATAAAAAGGATCTAAGGCTTTTGAGCATCAGTGGATAGGAGGGCCCACAAGAATAAAATCCTGGCCTAAGCGGCTAAACCAAGCTGTCTCTAACCATGTGCTTGTGGCGTGAAGGTGTCAAGTGAAAACTTGAGACTGAGCGGTTAAAGTCGTGGTCCAAAGCAAAAAGAGTGTGCTTAAGAGCTTTGGACACCTCTAATTGGGGACTCTAGCAAAGCTAAGTCACAATCTGAAAAGGTTCACCCAGTTATGTGTCTGTGGCATTTATGTATCCGGTGGTAATACCGGAAAACAAAATGCTTAGGGTCACGGCCAAGACTCATAAAGTAGCTGTGTTCAAGAATCAACATACTGAACTAGGAGAATCAATAACACTATCTGAATTCTGAGTTCCTATAGACACCAATCATTCTGAACTTCAAAGGATAAAGTGAGATGCCAAAACTGTTCAGAAGCAAAAAGCTAATAGCCCCGCTCATCTTATTAAGACTGATCTTCATAGATGTTTTTGGAATTCATTGTATATTCTATTCTTTTTATCCTATTTGATTTTGAGTTGCTTGGGGACAAGCAACAATTTAAGTTTGGTGTTGTGATGAGCGGATAATTTATACGCTTTTTGGCATTATTTTTAGTATGTTTTTAGTATGTTTTAGTTAGTTTTTATTATGTTTTTATTAGTTTTTAAATAAAAATCACATTTCTGGACTTTACTTTGAGTTTGTATATTTTTCTGTGATTTCAGGTATTTTCTGGCTGAAATTGAGGGACCTGAGCGAAAATCTGATTCAGAGGCTGAAAAAGGACTGCAGATGTTGTTGGATCTGACCTCTCTTCACTCGAAGTAGATTTTCTGGAGCTGCAGAATCTCAATTGGCGAGCTCTTAATTGCGTTGGAAAGTAGACATCCTGTGCTTTCCAGCAATATATAATAGTCCATACTTTGCGCGAGATTTGATGGCCCAAACCGGCGTTCCAAGTCAGCATAGAAATTCTGGCGTCAAAACGCCAGAACTGGCATAAAAGCTGGAGTTAAACGCCCAAACTGGCACAAAAGCTGGCGTTTAACTCCAAGAAAAGTCTCTGCACGTGAAAGCTTCAATACTCAGCCCAATCACACACCAAGTGGGCCCGAAAGTGGATTCTGCATCATTTACTCATTTCTGTAAACCCTAGGTTACTAGTTTTCTACAAATAGGACCTTTTACTATTGTATTTAAAAGAATCTTTGGGACGTTTAGTCCTTAGACCTTTGAGGTTGGCCATTCGGCCATGCTTAGACTATTTTCACTTATGTATTCTCAACGGTGGAGTTTCTACACACCATAGATTAAGGTGTGGAGCTCTGCTGTTCTTCATGAATTAATGCAAAGTACTACTGTTTTTCTATTCAATTCACGCCTTCTTCTTCTCTAAGATATACACTCGTTCTTCAACTTGATGAACGTGATGATCCGTGACACTCATCACCATTCTCACCTATGAACGCGTGCCTGACAACCACTTCCGTTCTACATGTAATCAAGCTTGAATATGTATCTCTTGGGTTTCTAATCTAAGATTAGATCCTTCGTGGTATAGGCTAGAATTATTGGCGGCCATTCCTGAGATCCAGAAAGTCTAAACCTTATCTGTGGTATTCCGAGTAGGATCTGGGAAGGGATGACTGTGACGAGCTTCAAACTCGCAAGTGTTGGGCGTAGTGACAGACGCAAAAGGATCAATGGATCCTATTCCAACATGATCGAGAACCGACAGATGATTAGCCGTGCGGTGACAGCGCATTTGGAACATTTTCACTGAGAGGACGGGAAGTAGCCATTGACAACGGTGATGCCCAACATAAAGCTTGGCATGGAAAGGAGTATGAATGATTGGAAGAAGGCAATAGGAAAGCAGAGGTTCAGAAGGAACAAAGTATCTTCATACGCTTATCTGAAATTCTCGCCAATGAATTACATAAGTATCTCTGTCCTATTTTATGTTTTATTCATCTTTTAATTATCAATCCTCCATAACCATTTGAATCCGCCTTACTGAGATTCACAAGATGACCATAGCTTGCTTCAAGCCGACAATCTCCGTGGGATCGACCCTTACTCACGTAAGGTTTATTACTTGGACGACCCAGTGCACTTGCTGGTTAGTTGTGCGAAGTTGTGACAAAGAGTTTAGATTACAATTGTGCGTACCAAGTTGTTGGCGCCATTGATGATCACAATTTCGTGCACCAAGTTTTTGGCGCCGTTGCCGGGGATTGTTCGAGTTTGGACAACTGACGGTTCATCTTGTTGCTCAGATTAGGTAATTTTATTTTATGTTTAAGCTTATTGGTTTTCAATTTTCGAAAAATTTCAAAAAAAAATGTGTATTTCTATTTTGTTCTTCAGAGTTTTTAAGAATGAATTCTAGAGTTTCATGATGATTTGTTGAAGTCTGGCTGGATGAGGAGCCATGTCTAATCTTTTGGACCGAGGTTCCAACTTATCATCACAAGGGCTTATTGATTTCTATCAATCTTGCTGTTGAAAGTAATGATCTGCTAAAGCTTGGCTGGCCATTGGCCATGTCTAGTGTTTTGGACCGGAGCTTTCACTGAAAACTTGGCTGGCTAGTAAGCCATGTCTAATTCCTGGACCGGGGTTTTAGACTAACATTGCATGATTCCTGGAGTTCTCATTAAGAATTTTGAAGTCCTTTTTCTCTTTTTCCATATAATTTTCGAAAAATCACAAAAAATTTATAAAATCATAAAAACCAAAAATATTTGGTGTTTCTTGTTTAAGTCAAGTGTTAATTTTTAAGTTTGGTGTTAATTGCATGTCTTTATTCTTCTTGCACTTTTCGAATATATGCATTATGTTCTTCATTGATCTTCAAGTTGTTCTTGATGATTTCAGTGCTCTGATCTTTAATTTCTCTTATTATGTGTCTTTTGTTGTTTCTTACATGCATTTTTAAATTGTTATAGTCCTTAGTATACAAACTTCTGAGTTTGGTGTCTTGCATGCATTGTTTATTTGATCTTAGTTGCATTTTTTATTGTTTCTCATCATTAAAAATTTTTAAAATTGTGTCTTTTCAAGTCAATAACACAGAGAATTGAAGATTCAAAATATTCAGCAGAGAAATTACACAGAAAAAGCTGGGCATTCAAAACACCCAGTGAAGAAGGAAAATTGGCGTCTAAACGCCAGCCAGGGTGCCTGGCTGGGCATTAAACACCCAAAAAGGTAGCATTTTGGGCGTTAAACGCCAGAATGGATGCCATTCTGGGCGTTTAACGCCAGGACACTAGAGGGAAGATTTTGATTTTAATTCAAATCTTTTTCAAATTTTCATAATTTTTCAAAATCAAATTTTTTTCAAATCATATCTTTTCAATCATATCTTTTCAAAATCAATTTATTTCCATTTTTTAAATTATTATTATTTTCGAAAATCCTTCCTACAATTAATGATTTAACTCAAAATTTTCAAGTTGTTACTTGCCTATTAAGAAAGGATCAACTTTTAATTCTAGAATCATATCTTTTAATTTCCTTTTAGTCAAGTAATCAACTTTAATTTTAAAAGTTTCTCTTTTTAATTTGATTCTCAATCATATCTTCTCAATTATATCTTTTCAATCACATCTTTTTCAAAATTAATTTTCAATCATATCTTTTTGATTTCTAATTTCAAAATCTTTTCCAAAAATCACTTAATTTCTTTTCCAATCTTAGTTTTTGAAAATCATTTACCAAATTTTCAAAATTGCTCTTAATTATTTCAAAATCTTTTTACTTTAATTTTGAAAATTCTTCCCCTCTTCCCGAATCCTTCTATTTAAAGGACTAACACTTCTCCATTATCAGCAATTCAAACTCTATCCCTCTTGATAAGTTCGAATTCTCTCTTCTCTACCTCATCCTTCTATTTTTATTTTCCTCTAACACCTCAAGGAATCTCTATACTGTGACATAGAGGATTCTATATTTTCTTCTCCTCTCTTTTCATATGAGCAGGAGCAAAGACAAGGGCATTCTTGTTGAAGCTGATCCTGAACCTGAAAGGACTTTGAAGAGAAAGCTAAAAGAAGCTAAAGTACAACTCTCTATAGAGGACCTAACAGAAACTTTCAAACAAGAAGAAGCCATGGCAGCCGAAAACAACAACAATGCCAACAATGCAAGGAAGGTGCTTGGTGACTTTACTGCATCTACTCCCGACTTCTATGGGAGAATCATCTCAATCTCTGCCATTGGAGCAAACAACTTTGAGCTTAAGCCTCAATTAGTTTCTCTGATGCAACAAAATTGCAAGTTTCATGGACTTCCATTAGAAGATTCTCATCAGTTCTTAGCTGAATTCTTGCAAATCTGTGACACTATCAAGACCAATGGGGTTGATCCCGAGGTCTATAGACTTTTGCTTTTTCCCTTTGCTGTAAGAGACAGAGCTAGAACATGGTTGGATTCACAGCCTAAAGAAAGCCTGAACTCTTGGGAAAAGCTAGTCAATGCCTTCTTGGTAAAATTCTTTCCACCTCAAAAATTGAGCAAGCTTAGAGTGGAAGTCCAAACCTTCAAACGGAAGGAAGGTGAATCCCTCTATGAAGCCTGGGAAAGATACAAGCAATTGATCCGAAAGTGTCCTTCTGACATGCTTTCAGAATGGAGCATCATAGGTATTTTTTATGATGGTCTATCTGAACTGTCCAAGATGTCATCGGACAGCTCTGCTGGAGGATCTCTTCATCTAAAGAAGACGCCTGCAGAAGCTCAGAAACTCATTGAAATGGTTGCAAATAACCAATTCATGTACACTTCTGAAAGGAATCTTGTGAATAATGGGACAAATCAAAAGAAAGGAGTTCTTGAGATTGATACTCTGAATGCCATATTGGCTCAGAACAAAATATTGACTCAACAAGTCAATATGATTTCTCTGAGTTTGTCTGGAATGCAAGCAGCAACAGGAAGTACCAAAGAAGCTTCATCTGAAGAAGAAGCTTATGATCCTGAGAACCCAACAATGGAAGAGGTGAATTACATGGGAGAACCCTATGGAAGCACCTATAATCCTTCTTGGAGAAATCATCCAAACCTCTCATGGAAGGATCAACAGAGGCCTCAACAAGGCTTCAACAACAATAATGGTGGAAGAAATAGGTTTAGCAATAGCAAGCTTTTTCCATCATCTTCTCAGCAACAGACAGAGAATTCTAAGCAGAGCCACTCTGACTTAGCAATTGTAGTCTCTGATCTAATTAAAACCATTCAAAGTTTCATGACTAAAACAAGGTCCTCTATTAGAAATTTGGAGGCACAAGTGGGTCAGCTGAGTAAGAAAGTTACTGAACTCCCTCCTAGTATTCTTCCAAGCAATACAGAAGAGAATCCAAAAGGAGAGTGCAAGGCCATCAACATAACCCACACGGCTGAACCTGGAGAGGAGGAAGAGGCAGTGATCTCCACTAAGAAAGACCTCAATGGACATCCACTGGCCTCCAAGGAGTTCCCTAATGAGGAACCATGGGAATCTGAGACTCACATTGAGACCATAGAGATTCCATTGAATTTACTTTTGCCATTCATGATCTCTGATGAGTATTCTTCCTCTGAAGAGGATGAAGATGTTACTGAAGAACAAGTTGCTAAGTACCTTGGAGCAATCATAAAGCTAAATGCCAAGCTATTTGGTAATGAGACTTGGGAGGATGAAACCCCCTTGCTCCCCAAAGAACTGGATGACTTGACTAGGCAGAAATTACCTCTGAAGAGACAGGATCCTGGAAAGTTCTCAATACCTTGTACCATAGGCACCATGACCCTTGAGAAGGCTCTGTATGACCTAGGGTCAAGCATAAACCTCATGCCTCTCTCTGTAATGGAGAAGCTAGGAATCCTTGAGGTACAAGCTGCAAAAATCTCAGTAGAGATGGCAGACAATTCAAAAAAATAGGCTTATGGACTTGTAGAGGATGTCTTGGTAAAGGTTGAAGGCCACTACATCCCAGCTGATTTCATAATCCTAGACACTGGGAAGTGTATGGATGAATCCATCATCCTTGGCAGATCCTTCCTAGCCACAGCAAGAGCTGTGATTGATGTTGACAGAGGAGAATTGGTCCTTCAAGTGAATGAGGACTCCCTTGTGTTTAAAGCTCAAGGATCTCCCTCTGTAACCATGGAGAGGAAGCATGAAAAGCTTCTCTCAATGCAGAGTCAAACAAAATCCCCACATTCAAACTTTAAGTTTGGTGTTAGGAGGCCACAACCAAACTCTAAGTTTGGTGTTGAGAGGCCATCATCATGCTCTGAGTATCTGTGAGGCTCCATGAGAGCCCACTGTCAAGCTACTGACATTTAAGAAGCGCTTGTTGGGAGGCAGCCCAATTTTACTTATTTATGTTAAATTTTTATTTTCCATTGTTATTTTATGTTTTCTATAGGTTGATGATCGTGTGAAGTCACAAAAACAATTGAAAAAGCAAAAACAAACTAAAAAACAGAATGAAAAATAGCACAACCTGGAGGAGAAGTCTACTGGCGTTTAAAAGCCAGTAAGGGCAGTAGAATGGGCGTTAAACGCCCAGTCTGGCACCATTCTGGGTGTTTAACGCCAGAAATGGGCACCAGACTGGCATTTAACGCCAGAAAAGGTCAAGAAGCTGGTGTTAAACGCCAGAAATGGGTAGCAACCTAGCGTTTAACGCCAGGATTGGCAGCAGAAGGCGTTTTGCACGCCTAATTGGTGCAGGGATGAGAAATCCTTGATACCTCAGGATCTGTGGATCCCACAGGATCCCCACCAACCTCAACTCACTCTCTCTCTTCTTCACACATTTCCATAATGCCTTTCCCCAAATACCCTTCACCAATCAACTCAATACCTCTTCCCCAAAAACCCCTCACCTATCAAATGCTACCCTCTTCTCCATAAACCCTTCACCAATCCACATCCATCCATCATAAAACCCCACCTACCTCACCATTCAAATTCAAACCAATTTCCCTCCCAAACCCACCCATACATGGCCGAACCCAAGACCCCCTCTCCACTCCTATATAAACCCATCTTCACTCCTTCATTTTCACATATCTTAAACACTACTCCCCCTTGGCCGAAACACTAACCCCCTTTTATCTCCTCTATTTCTTCTTCCTCTACTCTCTTCCTTCTTCTTTTTCTCGAGGACGAGCAAACCTTCTAAGTTTGGTGTGGTAAAAGCGTTACTTTTTATTTTTCCATAACCATTTATGGCACCAATGGCCGGAAAAACCTCTAGAAAGAGGAAAGGGAAGGCAAAAGCTTCCGCCTCCGAGTCATGGGAGATGAAGAGATTCATCTCAAAGGTGCATCAAGACCACTTCTATGAAGTTGTGGCCAAGAAAAAAGTTATTCCCGAGGTCCCTTTCAAGCTCAAAAAGGGTGAATATCCGGAGATCCGACATGAGATTCGAAGAAGAGGTTGGGAAGTTTTCGCCAACCCCATTCAACAAGTCAGAATCTTAATGGTTCAAGAGTTCTATGCCAATGCATGGATCACCAAGAACCATGATCAAAATGTGAACCCAGACCCAAAGAATTGGCTTACAATAGTTCGGGGAAAATACTTAGATTTCAGTCCGAAAAATGTAAGGTTGGCATTCAACTTGCCAATGATGCAAGGAGATGCACACCCCTACACTAGAAGGGTCAACTTTGATCAAAGGTTGGACCAAGTCCTCATAGACATTTGTGAAGAGGGCGTTCAATGGAAAAGAGATTCAAGAGGGAAGCCGGTCCAAATAAAAAGGCATGACCTCAAGCCCGTGGCTAGGGGATGGTTGGAGTTCATCCAACGCTCAATCATTCCCACTAGCAACCGGTCCGAGGTTACTATAGACTGGGCTATCATGATCCATAGCATCATGATTGGAGAGGAAGTAGAAGTTCATGAGGTTATATCCTAGAACTCTACAAAGTAGCGGACAAGTCTTCTACTTTGGCAAGGTTAACCTTCCCTCATCTCATTTGTCATCTCTGCAATTCAGCTGGAATTGACATAGAGGAAGACATCCTCATTAATGAGGACAAGCCCATTACTAAGAAAAAGGATGGAGCAAATAAGAGATCTCACTCATGGACAAGAACATGAAGAAATTCCTCATCATGAAATCCCTGAGATGCCTCAAGGATGCATTTTCCTCCACAAAACTATTGGGATCAAATTAACACCTCCCTAGGAGAATTAAGTTCCAATATGGGACAACTAAGGGTGGAGCACCAAGAGCATTCCATCCTCCTTCATGAAATTAGAGAAGATCAAAGAGTCATGAGAGAGGAGCAACAAAGGCAAGGAAGAGACATTGAGGAGCTCAAGCACTCCATAAGATCTTCAAGAGGAAGAACTAGTCGCCATCACTAAGGTGGACCCGTTCTTTAATTTTCTTGTTCCTTATTTTTCTGTTTTTCGAATTTTTATGCTTTATGTTTATCTATGTTTGTATCTTTATTACATGATCATTAGTGTCTTAGAGTCTATGTCTTAAAGTTATGAATGTCCTATGAATCCATCACCTTTCTTAAATGAAAAATGTTTTTAATTGCAAAAAGAAAAAGAAGTACATGAATTTTGAATTTTAAAATAGTTTAATTATTTTGATGTGGTGGCAATACTTTTTGTTTTCTGAATGAATGCTTGAACAGTGCATATTTTTGATATTGTTGTTTATGAATGTTAAAAATGTTGACTCTTGAAAGAATGATGGAAAAGGAGAAATGTTATTGATGATCTGAAAAATCATAAAAATGATTCTTGAAGCAAGAAAAAGTAGTGAAAAGAAAAAAATGCGAAAAAAAAGAAAAAAAAGAGAGAAAGAAAGAAAAAAGAAAAAGCAAGTAGAAAAAGTCAATAGCCCTTTAAACCAAAAGGCAAGGGTAAAATAAAAAGGATCTAAGGCTTTGAGCATCAGTGGATAGGAGGGCCCACAGGAATAAAATCCTGGCCTAAGCAGCTAAACCAAGCTGTCTCTAACCATGTGCTTGTGGCGTGAAGGTGTCAAGTGAAAACTTGAGACTGAGCGGTTAAAGTCGTGGTCCAAAGCAAAAAGAGTGTGCTTAAGAGCTCTGGACACCTCTAATTGGGGACTCTAGCAAAGCTAAGTCACAATCTGAAAAGGTTCACCCAGTTATGTGTCTGTGGCATTTATGTATCCGGTGGTAATACCGGAAAACAAAATGCTTAGGGTCACGGCCAAGACTCATAAAGTAGCTGTGTTCAAGAATCAACATACTGAACTAGGAGAATCAATAACACTATCTGAATTCTGAGTTCCTATAGACGCCAATCATTCTGAACTTCAAAGGATAAAGTGAGATGCCAAAACTGTTCAGAAGCAAAAAGCTAATAGCCCCGCTCATCTAATTAAGATTGATTTTTATAGATGTTTTTGGAATTCATTGTATATTCTATTCTTTTTATCCTATTTGATTTTCAGTTGCTTGGGGACAAGCAACAATTTAAGTTTGGTGTTGTGATGAGCGGATAATTTATACGCTTTTTGGCATTATTTTTAGTATGTTTTTAGTATATTTTAGTTAGCTTTTATTATGTTTTTATTAGTTTTTAAATAAAAATCACATTTCTGGACTTTACTATGAGTTTGTGCGTTTTTCTGTGATTTCAGGTATTTTCTGGCTGAAATTGAGGGACCTGAGCAAAAATCTGATTCAGAGGCTAAAAAAGGACTGCAGATGCTGTTGGATTCTGACCTCTCTTCACTCGAAGTGGATTTTCTGGAGCTACAGAAGCCCAATTTCGTTGGAAAGTAGACATCCTGGGCTTTCTAGCAATATATAATAGTCCATACTTTTCCCGAGATTTGATGGCCCAAACCGGCGTTCCAAGTTAGCATAGAAATTCTGGCGTCAAAACGCCAAAACTGGCATAAAAGCTGGAGTTAAACGCCCAAACTGGCACAAAAGTTGGCGTTTAACTCCAAGAAAAGTCTCTACACATGAAAGCTTCAATACTCAGCCCAAGCACACACCAAGTGGGCCTAGAAGTGGATTCTGCATCATTTACTCATTTCTGTAAACCCTAGGTTACTAGTTTTCTACAAATAGGACCTTTTACTATTGTATTTAAAAGAATCTTTGGGACGTTTAGTCCTTAGACCTTTGAGGCTGGCCATTCGGCCATGCTTAGACTATTTTCACTTATGTATTCTCAACGGTAGAGTTTCTACACACCATAGATTAAGGTGTGGAGCTCTGCTGTTCTTCATGAATTAATGCAAAGTACTACTGTTTTTCTATTTAATTCACGCCTACTTCTTCTCTAAGATATACACTCGTTCTTCAACTTGATGAATGTGATGATCCGTGACACTCATCACCATTCTCACCTATGAACGCGTGCCTGACAACCACTTCCGTTCTACATGTAATCAAGCTTGAATGTGTATCTCTTGGGTTTCTAATCTAGTATAGGCTAGAATTATTGGCGGCCATTCCTGAGATTCGGAAAGTCTAAACCTTGTCTGTGGTATTCTGAGTAGGATCTGGGAAGGGATGACTGTGACGAGCTTCAAACTCGCGAGTGTTGGGCGTAGTGACAGACGCAAAAGGATCAATGGATCCTATTCCAACATGATCGAGAACCGACAGATGATTAGCCGTGCGGTGACAGCGCATTTGGAACATTTTCTCTGAGAGGATGGGAAGTAGCCATTGACAACGGTGATGCCCAACATAAAGCTTGCCATGGAAAGGAGTATGAATGATTGGAAGAAGGCAATAGGAAAGCAGAGGTTCAGAAGGAACAAAGCATCTTCATACGCTTATCTGAAATTCTCACCAATGAATTACATAAGTATCTCTATCCTATTTTATGTTTTATTCATCTTTTAATTATCAATCCTCCATAACCATTTAAATCCGCCTGACTGAGATTTACAAGATGACCATAGCTTGCTTCAAGCCGACAATCTCCGTGGGATCGACCCTTACTCATGTAAGGTTTATTACTTGGACGACCCAGTGCACTTGCTGGTTAGTTGTGCGGAGTTGTGACAAAGAGTTGAGATTACAATTGTGCGTACCAAGTTGTTGGCGCCATTGATGATCACAATTTCGTGCACCACTTACGCACACATTTTAAGATTTCCTGGGCGTGCGCACGCACACACACCTGTGCGGCCGCACACGTCATGTTTCTCAAATTTTACTATGTTTTAAACTATTCTATCTTCCCAACAAGGTTGTAAGCTTCTAACAGCATTTTAGGACTATTGGGCCTAGTTTTAGACATTTAAAGTATTGGGAAAGATTTTAGGGGTTTTATATGATATTAATCAGAAAACTTAGAAAACGGAGGCCTAGGTTTCTGGCGTGTTGAGGATGGTTTGACGTTATGTGATGAATGGTTGATGTATGAGACAAGAATTGAGGAACTATTGATTTTGGAACTAAGATGTGAATTTACGGTGGTTGAGATGAGTCGAGGACTCTGAATGAGATGACGGATCCATGTATATTGAAAATGTTTTCTGAAAACCACTAAAGTACTGATTTTTACTAAGATTATGAGACGCTATGCGCCTGGCAAGGACGGGGTTGGATCCCGCCTGTCGAGGTAGCGGCAACGGCGTAAGGGCGGTGGTTCGTCCTGCTTGCGTTGAGATGTGAGGTCTGTGGCAAGAGTATCCCGCTCCTATCCTTTCGGATCTAGAGGTGTGCAGGCGCCGGTATCTGGACAGTGCTCCGGGCACTATATCTCGGGGGTTCCCATAGGAGAATTCCGAAGGGCGATGTCTCCATGGAGATGTGTCGGGTAGGCAGTTGAACCGACAATGTGATATCACAGCCAGTAGGGCAGGCATTCATCATATGCATTTTCTATCTGTTTGTATGCTTTGACTACTTGAAATGGCTTGCCTATTTGCTATCTGAATTATTGGCCCTATATGCTTCTACTTGTGTTTTACTTGCATTGTATATTACCTGTGTTTTCTACTGGGATTGAGGAGGTTCGGAAGGAGGTGGCGATGGAATCGCATGGAGGATAGGTTGGGGAAGGCTGTGGGACAGCGGTGTTTGGTTAGAATAGAAATCCCCTAAGATAGAGTACCCCGTTTATTTAGGTTAAGGTTTATAATTATGCTTATTTGTTTTAGAAGGCTTTAAGTTTGAATTCTCGTGATTGATATGAAGTCTAGGATTGCCTTTGGCATCTCGGGGTCTTATATCCTACATCACTGGGCACTGTTACCATACTAAGAACCTCCGGTTCTCATACCATATCTTTGTTGTGTTTTTCAGATGCAGGTCGCAACCCACCTCGGTGAGTTGTTTTGGGATGGTGATAGAAGCGGAGGATCTTGGATTCTTTTGGAGTCTTTTTGGGTTTATCTTGTTTATACATCTCTCCTTTTGTATTTTGTCTTTGCCTAGAGGCTTGTATTATGAGAGAAAAACTTGTATAAGCTGTTTTTAAACTGTCAGGTTTCTGTATGGTTCTATATACTTGTACATGGCTAGCCGGCTTAAACTCCACGAGCTGTGGCTAGTTTCCTATGACATTATATACTTATATTTTGCTGTATCTTATTTGTTTCTTGTGCCTTAAGCTAGTAGCTTCGTTAGTATGTTTTGTGCGTTTGAAATCCTGTTTTTGAGCTATATCCTTCATCGGGCTTCTAGATTATAATATTTCTTCTATATATATATATATATATATATATATATTATACGTATGAGTTTTAGAACTGTCGTAATCTCTGATTAACCTTTGCTTTACAGCGCGAGGTAAAGCTTAGGGTAATTAGGGTGTTACACAAAGGTTTAGTGTGGAGCTACAGGAGCATAGCAGATTATATTCACGAGTTGAGTTGTTAGAATTTATTTTTCCCCTCGTCGTTTATGGTTTTGGATTTTAGAGGGGTAGGACTTGTATTTGAGGATCTTTTGCTATGTGAATGTATATACTTTTGTGATTAAGTAGTTTAAAGTAAAGTAAGGATCTTTCGTTTTCTTGACTAAAGTTTCTGTTCGTATTCACGAAGGCTCAATATTAAATAAACATAGTATATAATTAAAGGAATAGAGGTAAGTGGTGCTCAAACTTTTAGTACGATCATGAGGTGCTAAAAGTTAGGGTGTTACATATGGTAACTTGTCCTGAAGATAGAAAACAAGATAGGAAGATAAGTAAATGCAAAAGTAAGGGAGCATAAATTGTTGGAAAGAGGTGATGATCACTAAAATGAAGTGAATAAGGTTGTGACATTGATGAAAATAGTGCGTGAATTCTAAGTTGCATGCGGTTTAGAACACACATACTAGCATTGAAAACTATGTCACAATTACACAAAAGAAGTATGCACTTCACTCATTCTAGTGTGCTTGAAATACTTCGAAGAAAACTTGTAGGTTAAGACAAACAAACAAGCAATAAAGAAGCATGAAAGCACTCAAGCAAATAATCAAGCAATTGTGAAATGGATAATGAGTGGACATTGGTTGATGTGCAAGGAAACTAATGAACAAAAGAAACTATGAAAATCACACATGAATCAATGACACACCTTGAAGTTTAGTTCGCATCACCTAATTGACATAGAAGGTGGAACATGGATGCTATGCAACATAGAAAAATAGAGATAGAAGTTGAAATCTATCACATAGCAAGCATGGTCCACAAAGATGAAAAGTTCAAAAATATGTCACTAGGTAAGCTTATGATCCAATTTCACAATTCCAAAATCTCAATGCATGAACTAGGCGACGTAAAGAAAGATCAATTATAAACAAGCATCACCTAAAAAAAATGCATCGATTATACATAAATGGCCTCATTATGGTGAAATAATTTAAATCACATGGTGGCCAAAACATGCAATTCAAAAACTTTAAAATCTTGTGGAGGTAACTTACAAGTACTTGGCATGCACAATCATTAAGCATGAATAGTTCAATACCAAGCAACAAAGTATAACCTCAATAAAAAAATCCAACAATGAATATTTACAACAATAATGCTAAAATAGCATCCTATTAGTAATCAGCAGCAATAAACAACAAATTAAATCAATAATCCAACACTTATCCACTAAAACAGAAAATTAACTAACTAACTAACTAACCAAACAACTAACTAACTAATTAAGTAAAGAAGATGATGGTGGATGGTAAATGGTGGTGGTGGATGGTGGTTGAAAGAAGGAAGGAAGAGAAGAGAAAAGAAGAAAAGAAATAGAAAGAAGAGAAAAAAAGAAGAGTATGTGAACAGAGGGCGGTCACGCGTATGCGGGATATGACGCATACGCGTGACAAGGAAAAATGGCTTACCACGCGTACGCGTCTAGAAAGCATAAGCGTGACAAAGGGAAACAGAAGCCGACGTGTATGCGTCGGGAAAGCGTACGCGCGCGTTAGAATTATGCTAGATGCACAGTTTTCATATCTTTCTCGCGCAACTCTCTATCTGGACCGTGCGATGGCATAGTACGCGCACGATCCTGGCACGCCATGATTCTCTTCAGAATGGAGGGTAACACGTACGCGTGGGTCAAGCGTACGCGTGAGGGGGCTTTTTTTTGTTTAGAAACATAGAATAGAAACAGGGTACTCTCACCCACTATTTATATGTCTAACACTAACCAAAATTCAAAATTAAAAAAAAATCCTTATCTTATTGAAAAATTTTTCAAATACTCTATTATTCAATTCAAACAAAAATGCAATTCAAAACAAGATGCAATTCAAAATAACTAACCTATAAGTTAAAGCATAAATCTAACCAAACAAACTAACACATAAGGCAATATATACAAGAGTAAAAGAAAGAAAGTACCTATCAATGGTAACTCAATTCATTCATCAAATATATACACAAGAGAATGGAAAGAGGTTACCATGGTGGGGTGCCTCCCATGAAGAAAGAACTTTTGCGTGATCTAGAAATTTGCAGATAAATCCTCGTTGCAGGTATAGCTTCTAAACCAACAAAAGTCCTTTCTTACAAACGTTTTGGTTGTCACAAGTAACGAACCCCTTTAAAATTGATAACCGAAGTATTTAAACATCGGGTCGTCTTCTCAAGGAACTGCAGGGAGGTGTTCTTATTATTGGTTATGAGTTTTGTAAATTGGGGGTTTTGAAAGTAAGGAACGAGTAATTTAAATGACAAGTAAATCAAATAAATAACTGTAAAATAAACTCTTGGCAAGGTATGAAAATTCGGAAGTCCTATCCTAGTTATCCTTATCAATGGTGATGAGAATTATATTTTGCTCCCACTAAGTCAACCTCTAACTATGAAGGTAAGTCAAGTGGATAAATCAATTTAACACCTAAAGTCCTAGTAAACTCCTAAAGAAACACTAGAGTTATAGGAATTTAGATCAATCAGCAAAGATAACAATTATCAATCACGATGAGTTTGACAACTCAAGAGTTACCAATTAATCAATTTAAGCCAAGAATATAGAAAGCTAAATAAGAATTATAAATCTGGAATACCTCAAATTATTAATTAAGAAAATCAATCTAAACATAGAAAGTTCATAAGCCAATTTGGCAACATAAATAATTAAATGAGAGCATTAAAGTATCTGAAAGTAAAAGAGAAATATAAAGTAAGAGAAATATTGAACCTGACAAAGAGTTGAAATCCTAAATTGAAATAATAAGAAATCCTAACTCCTTTAAGAGGAATCCTAATCCTAAAACCTAAGAGAGAGGAGAGAACCTCTCTCTAAAAACTACATCTAAATCATGAAAAGTGAATAATTGAGGGCCTTCTCTCTGAATGGATGCATTCCCCCACTGTATAACCTCTAATCTGTTCTTTCTGTACTTGGATCTGGGCCAAAAAGGGTTTCAAAAATTGTTGGGAGCGTTTTCTGCAGTTTCTGGTGCGTGGCGTTTGTCACGCGTCCGCGTGGGTCACGTGGTCGCGTCATCTAGGAGTTTTCCTTGTCACACATTCGCTTCGGTCACGCGTACGCGTCATCTGCGTTCTGCGCAAGGCGCGCGTCCGCGTCAGTCACGCATTCGTGTCGCTCCCTTTTCGTGCTAGGCGCGCGGCCACGTCGTCCATGCGTTCGCGTCGTTGCCTGTTTTCCTCAAAAACTCCATTTTGTGCTTTCCTTCTATTTTTGTATGTTTCCTTTCCATCCTTTAATCATTCCTGCCTTAAGAAATCTGAAAATACTCAACACACAAATCACGGCATCGAATGGTAATAAAAGGTAATTAAAATAATTATTTTTAAAGCATAGGAAACATGTTTTTCACATATATCACATAATAAGGAAGGAAAAGTAAAACCATGCAATGTTACATGAATAAGTGGGTGAAGGGTTGAATAAATCACTTAAATTGAGCACAAAATATATCATGAAATATGGGTTTATCAACCTACTTTTGAAGAGAGAAACTTTTGCGTGGTCTATAAATTCGCAGATAAATCCTTGTTGCAGGTATAGCTTCTAAACCAACAAAAGTCCTTTCTTACAAACGTTTTTGTTGTCACAAGTAACAAACCCCTTTAAAATTGATAACCGAAGTATTTAAACCTCGGGTCGTCTTCTCAAGGAACTGCAGGGAGGTGTTCTTATTATTGGTTATGAGTTTTGTAAATTAGGGGTTTTGAAAGTAAGGAACGAGTAATTTAAATGACAAGTAAAATAAATAAATAACTGTAAAATAAACTCTTGGCAAGGTATGAAAATTCAAAAGTCCTATCCTAGTTATCCTTATCCATGGTGATGAGAATTATATTTTTCTCCCACTAGTCAACCTCTAACTATGAAGGTAAGTCAAGTGGATAAATCAATTTAACACCTAAAGTCCTAGTCAACTCCTAAGGAAAGACTAGAGTTATAGGAATTTAGATCAATCAGCAAAGATAACAATTATCAATCACGATGAGTTTGACAATTCAAGAGTTACCAATTAATCAATTTAAACCAAGAATATAAAAAGCTAAATAAGAATCATAAGTCTAAAATACCTCAGTTTATATTAAATAAAGAAAATCCTAACATGAATGGCTCATAAGCCAATTTGGCAACATAAGTAATTAAATGAGAGCATTAAAGTATCTGAAAGTAAAAGAGAAATATAAAGTAAAATAAATATTGAACCTGATAAAGAGTTGAAATCCTAAATCCTTTAAGAGGAATCCTAATCCTAAAACCTAAGAGAGAGGAGAGAACCTCTCTCTAAAAACTACATCTAAATCATGAAAAGTGAATAATTGAGGGCCTCCCTCTGAATGGATGCATTTCCCCACTTTATAACCTCTAATCTGTGCTTTCTGTACTTGGATCTGGGCCAAAAAGGGTTTCAGAAATCGCTGGGAGCGTTTTCTGCAGTTTCTGGTGCGTGGCCTCTGACACGCGTCCGCGTGGGTCACGCGGTCGCGTCATCTTGGAGTTTTCCTTATCACGCATTCGCTTCGGTCACGCATACGCGTCATCTGCGTTATGCTCAAGGCGCGCGTCCGCATCAGTCACGCGTTCGCGTCACTCCATTTTCGTACTAGGCGCACGGCTGCGTCGTCCATGCGTTTGCGTCGGTGCCTGTTTTCCTCAAAAACTCTATTTTGTGCTTTTCTTCTATTTTTGTATGTTTCCTTTCCATCCTTTAATCATTCCTGCCTTAGGAAATCTAAAAATACTCAACACACAAATCACGACATCGAATGGTAATAAAAGGTAATTAAAATAATTATTTTTAAAGCATAGGAAACATGTTTTTCACATATATCACATAATAAGGAAGGAAAAGTAAAACCATGCAATTTCACATGAATAAGTAGGTGAAGGGTTGAATAAATCACTTAAATTGAGCACAAAATATATAATGAAATATAGGTTTATCAACCTCCCTACACTTAAACAATAGCATGTCCTCATGCTAAATCCAAGATAAAGAGTAAGGTAAGGTTAAAGTGGTGGAATCTCATGCAATGCAATCTATTCTAAATGCAACTACCTAAATGAATCATGCAATTTTAATTGTTATTCACTTGTATATAAAGCTTACATGTAGTTAAATTAATTCATATCCTCAAGGAATCATATATGCATAGCCAAACCTTAGATAATGTTAAAGCACTTTTACATTTGAGATGGTTAAAAATATTTCACAAACTTGCAAGACAATTAACAATTTAAGCAGAGATATATGCTGATGAGCTATTGAACCCTCACTGGATTTTGTGTTTACTCTCTAGTCACTCAGTGTTTATTGGGTTAATCACTCTATTATTTTTCGATCCTTTCTTTCTATAACTTTGTTCTTCATCTAACCAATCAACAATTATAGAATACAGACATACAAAAATCATGAGGTCTTATTCAAGGTTGTAATGGGGCCAAGGTAAAGGTAAGGGTATATGTATAAGGCTAAGTGAGCTAATAAGTGAATCCTTGACTAGTCTAAGATCTCACCTAACATACATACTTTATAAATCAAAGTTTCTTAACCTATTTGCCCAGATTTTCCCTCTTTGTATTGCAAACTCATGTATTAAATTTAATTTTATCCCATGTGCATTGATTTTTTTTATTTTGTATTTGGGGAATTTTTGTATCCCCTTATTTAAATACTGGAATATATATATATATATATATATATATATATATTATCAATGCACATGGTAATTCAATTGTTTTGATTTCACATGAACATGCTTCTCAAAATTTTTTTTGGAAGAACTTATTCTTTTTAAATTCCTACTTTGTTTCTATCATCCCATGTTCCCATAAAGTTCCCTATTCTTAAATTGTACATAATATCTATCTTAAGCTAACCAAGGATTCAACTTGGGATTTTTATTTTATTTTTTTGCTTAAGGCTAGTAATGTGGTTATAGAACAGAAGGGGATTTAAAAAGCTCAAGGGGGCTAACAAGAGTGATGTAAAATGTAGGCTAATTTGGGATAATGGTGCACGAATTATGAATCACACTTTTCACAATTCGTACCACTGACCAGCAAGTGCACTGGGTCGTCCAAGTAATACCTCACGTGAGTAAGGGTCGAATCCCACGGAGATTGTTGGTTTGAAGCAATCTATGGTTATCTTGTAAATCTTAGTCAGGAAGTGAATTATGTTTATCAGTTGAATTGCAAATGAACAATAGAGCATGGATTAAAGGTTACTTGTTGTGCAGTAATGGAGAATATGTTGGAGTTTTGGAGATGCTTTGTCTTCTGAATCTCTGCTTTCCTCTGTCTTCTTGTTCACGCACGCACGTCCTCCTATGGCAAGCTGTGTGTTGGTGGATCACCGTTGTCAATGTCTACCTTCCATCCTTCCAGTGAAAACTACGCTCACGCACTCTGTCACAGCACGGCTAATCACCGGTTGGTTCTCAATCCGGTTGGAATAGGATTTACTATCCTTTTGCGTCTGTCACTAACGCCCAGCCCTCAAGAGTTTGAAGCTCGTCACAGTCATTCAATCCCTGAATCCTACTCGGAATACCACAGACAATGTTTAGACTTTCCGGATTCTCATGAATGCCGCCATCAGTTCTAGCTTATACCACGGAGATTCTGATTAAGGAATCTAAGAGATACTCATTCAATCGTATATAGAACGGAGGTGGTTGTCAGGCACACGTTCATGATTTGAAGAAGGTGATGAGTGTCACAGATCATCACCTCCATCACAGTTAAGCGCGAATGAACATCTTAGATAGGAACAAGCATGTTTGAATGGAAAACAGAAATACTTGCATTAATTCAGTGAGACACAGCAGAGCTCCTCACCCCCAACAATGGGGTTTAGAGACTCATGCCATCAGAGAATACAAAGTTTAGATCTAGAATGTCATGAGATGCAAAATAAGTCTCTAAAAGTTGTTTTTATACTAAACTAGTAGACTAGGGTTACAAAATATGAGTAAACTATGATGGATGATGCAGAGATCCACTTCTGGGGCCCACTTGGTGTGTGCTGGGCTGAGACTTAAGCAATTCATGTGCAGAGGCCATTTGTGGAGTTGAACGCCAGTTTTTATGCCAGTTTGGGCGTTCAACTCCAGCTTTTGATCCTTTTCTGGCGCTGGACGCCAGAATTGGGCAGAGAACTAGCGTTGAACGCCAGTTTACTTCGTCTATCATTGTGCAAAGTATGGACTATTATATATTGCTGGAAAGCCCTGGATGTCTACTTTCCAACGCAATTGGAAGCATGCCATTTCGAGTTCTGTAGCTCCAGAAAATCCACTTTGAGTGCAGGGAGGTCAGAATCCAACAGCATCAGCAGTCCTTTTTCAGCCTGAATCAGATTTTTACTCAGCTCCTTCAATTTCAGCCAGAAAAATACTTGAAATTACAGAAAAACACACAACTCAAAGTAAAGTCCAGAAATATGAATTTTTCCTAAAAACTAATGAAAATAGACTAAAAACTAACTAGAACATACTCAAAACTATATGAAATTAACCCCAAAAAGCGTATAAAATATCCGCTCATCACAACACCAAACTTAAACTGTTGCTTGTCCTCAAGCAACTAGACAAATAAAATATAAGATTAATAGGTTGAGAAGCAATAATATCTCAGAGTTTTTGAGTGAAGCTCAGATTCTAATTAGATGAGCGGGACTAGTAGCTTTTTGCTTCTGAACAGTTTTGGCATCTCACTTTATCCATTGAAGCTCAGAGTGATTGGCATCTATAGGAACTTAGAATTCAGATAGTGTTATTGATTCTCCTATTTCAGTGTGATGATTCTTGAACACAGCTATTTTATGAGTCTTGGCCGTGGCCCTAAGCACTTTGTTTTCCAGTATTACCACTGGATACATAAATGCCACAGACACATAATTGGGTGAACCTTTTAGATTGTGACTCAGCCTTGCTAAAGTCCCCAATTAGAGGTGTCCAGAGTTCTTAAGCACACTCTTCTTTTTGTCTTGGACCTTGACTTTAACCGCTCAGTCTCAAGTTTTCACTTGACACCTTCACGCCACAAGCACATAGTTAGGGACAGCTTGGTTTAGCCGCTTAGACCAGGATTTTATTCCTTTAGGCCCTCCTATCCACTGATACTCAAAGCCTTGGGATCCTTTTTATTTGCCCTTGCCTTTTGGTTTTAAGGGTTATTGGCTTTTTGCTCTTGCCTCTTGGTTTTAAGAGCTTTTGGCTTTTTCTGCTTGCTTTTTCTTTTTCTTTCTATTTTTTTTCTGCAAGCTTTGTTCTTTGCTGCTTTTTCTTGCTTCAAGAATCATTTTTATGATTTTTCAGATTATCAATAACATGTCTCATGTTCATCATTCTTTCAAGAGCCAACATATTTAACAGTCTTAAACAACAAATTCAAAAGACATATGCACTGTTCAAGCATTCATTCAGAAGACAGAAAGCATTGCCACCACATGTTACTAATTAGAATTTTTCTTATTAAAAACTCGAAATTTTATTGCCTCTTATTCAAAAGATCTACTATTTTATTCATGTTTGCTGATGATGAGAAAAATAGACTATAACTTAATTGGGGATAAAATCAAACTAGACACTAATTACTACTAATGATCATGTAATGAAGACACAAACATAGATAAGCACTTAACATAGAGAAAACGAAAAACAGAGAAAGTAAGAACAAGGAACGAGTCCACCTTAGTGATGATGGCATTTCCTTCTTGAGGCACCAATGATGTTCTTGAACTCTTTTATGTCTCTTCCTTGCCTTTGTGGCTTGATTCCTAATGATTTTTGGTATTTCTATCCTCAGTTGCTTCCAATAATTATGTGGAGGGAAGTGCATCCCCTGAGGTATCTCTTGATTTGCAGCCACATGTTCTACCACTGAGCTATAGATCCTTCACATAATTGTTTTACCACACCAAACTTAGAATGTTGCTCGCCCTCGAGCAAAAGAAGAGGGAATAGATGAAGAAGAAGATGTGGAAAGAAAAAAAACTAAGATTATAAGGAGGGAAGGTGGGGATCCTGTGGGGTCCACAGATCTTGAAATGATCCTGTGAGGTCCACAGATCTTGAGGTGTCAAGGCATTTACGTCCCTGCACCAATTTAGGCATGCAGAATGCCCTTGCACACAACTCTGGGCATTCAGCGCCAGGTTGGTGCCCATTTTGGGCGTTCAACGCCCATTTACTAGCCATTTCTGGCGTTAAACGCCAGAACCATGCTTGTTCTGGGCGTTCAGCGCCAGGATGTTGCCCATTTTGGGCGTTTCAGCGCCAGAACCATGCTCTGTTCTGGCGTTGAACGCCAGACAGGTGCTTCCTCCAGGGTGTGATTTTTCTTCTGCTGTTTTTGATTCCGTTTTCAATTTTTAATATTTATTTTGTGACTCCACATGATCATGAACCTAATAAAACATGAAAAACCATGAAAATAAATAAAAATTGGGTTGCCTCCCAACAAGCGCTTCTTTAATGTCCTTAGCTGGACCTTGCTGAGCTTTTAATCTAGCTTCAGCCTTGAGCATTCTTGCTCAATTTTGCCTTCAAGACAATGCTTGATTCTCTGTCCATTGACAATGAACTTCTTATCAGAATCAATATCTTGAAGCTCCACATAACCATATGGTGATACACTTGTAATCACGTATGGTCCCCTCCACCGGGATTTCAGTTTCCCGGGGAATAGCCTGAGTCTAGAGTTAAACAACAGAACCTTCTGTCCTGGTTCAAAGATTCTAGATGACAGCTTTCTGTCATGCCACTTTTTTTATTTTTCTTTATAAAGCTTGGCATTTTCGAAAGCTGTGAATCTGAATTCCTCTAGCTCATTTAACTGGAGCAATCGTTTTTCTCCTGCTAGTTTGGCATCAAAGTTTAGGAATCTGGTTGCCCAGTAGGCCTTATGTTCCAGTTCCACGGGCAGTTGACATGCCTTACCATACACGAGTTGGTATGGAGAGGTCCCTATAGGGGTCTTGAATGCTGTCCTGTAAGCCCACAGAGCATCATCCAAGCTCCGTGCCCAATCCTTTCTACGGGTATTTACTGTCCGTTCCAGGATTCTCTTTATTTCTCTATTAGAGACTTCAGCTTGCCCATTGGTTTGTGGATGATATGGAGTGGCCACCTTGTGGCGAATTCCATACCGAACCATGGCAGAGTAAAGCTGTTTATTGCAGAAGTGAGTGCCCCCATCACTGATTAGTACTCTAGGGACACCAAACCTGCTAAAGATATGTTTCTGGAGGAACTTCAACACTGTTTTAGTATCATTGGTGGGTGTGGCAATAGCCTCAACCCATTTTGATACATAGTCAACTGCCACCAGAATATAAGTGTTTGAGTATGATGGTGGGAAAGGTCCCATGAAGTCAATTCCCCATACGTCAAACAACTCAATTTCCAAGATTTCTTGTTGAGGCATGGCGTAATCATGAGGCAGATTACCAGCTCTTTGGCAACTGTCACAGTTACGTACAAACTCTCGGGAATCTTTATAGAGTGTGGGCCAATAGAAGCCACATTGGAGGACCTTGGTGGCTGTTCGCTCACCTCCGAAATGGCCTCCATATTGAGATCCATGGCAATGCCATAGGATCCTCTGTGCCTCTTCTCTAGGCACACACCTATGGATTATTCCGTCTGCACATCTCTTAAAGAGATAGGGTTCATCCCACAAGTAATACTTTGCATCAGTAATTAATTTCTTCTTTTGTATCCTGTTGTACTCCTTGGGTATGAACCTTGCAGCTTTATAGTTTGCAATATCGGCAAACCATGGTGCTTCCTGAATGGCAAATAAATGCTCATCAGGAAACGTCTCAGAGATCTCAAGAAAGGGGAGGGATGTCCCTTCCACTGGCTCTATCCGGGACAGATGATCAGCCACTTGGTTCTCTGTCCCTTTTCTGTCTCTTATTTCTATATCAAACTCTTGCAGAAGCAACACCCATCTGATGAGCCTGGGTTTTGAATCCTGCTTTGTGAGTAGATATTTAAGAGCAGCATGATCAGTATATACAATCACTTTTGATCCTACTAAGTATGATCTGAACTTGTCAACGGCGTAAACCACTGCAAGTAATTCTTTTTCTGTGGTTGTGTAATTTTTCTGGGCATCATTTAAAACGCGACTAGCATAATAAATGACGTGCAAAAGCTTGTCATGCCTCTGTCCCAGCACTGCACCAATGGCGTGATCACTGGCATCACACATTAGCCCAAATGGTAGTGTCCAGTCTGGTGCAGAAATAACTGGTGCGGTGACCAGCTTAGCTTTCAGCGTTTCAAACGCCTGCAGGCACTCTGTGTCAAACACAAATGGCGTGTCAGCAGCTAGCAGATTGCTTAGAGGTTTTGCGATTTTTGAGAAATCCTTTATAAACCTCCTATAGAATCCTGCATGCCCCAGAAAGCTTCTGATTGCCTTAACATTGGCAGGTAGTGGTAATTTTTCAATTACCTCTATTTTTGCTTGATCCACCTCTATTCTCTTGTTTGAGATTTTATGCTCAAGAACAATTCCTTCAGTCACCATGAAGTGACACTTTTCCCAGTTTAAAACTAGGTTAGTCTTTTGGCATCTTTTCAGAACAAGTATCAGGTGATCAAGACAGGAGCTGAATGAGTCTCCATATACTGAAAAGTCATCCATGAAGACTTCCAGAAATTTTTCCACCATATCAGAGAAAATAGAGAGCATGCATCTTTGGAAGGTTACAGGCGCATTACATAGCCCAAATGGCATCCTTCTATAAGCAAACACTCCGGATGGACATGTGAATGTTGTTTTCTCTTGATCCTGGGGATCTACTACAATCTGGTTATAGCCTGAGTAGCCATCCAAAAAGCAGTAATAATCATGACCTGCTAGTCTTTCTAGCATCTGGTCTATGAATGGTAAAGGAAAATGATCCTTTCTGGTGGCTGTATTGAGCCTTCTATAGTCAATACACATGCGCCACCCTGTAACTGTTCTTGTAGGAACCAGTTCATTTTTTTCATTATGAATCACTGTCATGCCTCCCTTTTTTGGGACGACTTGAACAGGGCTCACCCAGGGGATATCAGAAATAGGATAAATAATCCCAGCCTCCAGTAATTTGGTGACCTCTTTCTGCACCACTTCTTTCATGGCTGGATTTAGCCGCCTCTGTGGCTGCACCACTGGTTTGGCATTATCCTCCAATAAGATTTTGTGCATGCATCTAGCTGGGCTTATGCCCTTAAGGTCACCTATGGACCATCCAAGAGCTGTCTTGTGTGTCCTTAGCACTTGAATAAGTGCCTCCTCTTCCTGTGAATTTAAAGCAGAGCTTATGATCACTGGAAAAGTGTCACCTTCTCCCAGAAACGCATATTTCAAGGATGGTGGTAATGGCTTGAGCTCGGGTTTAGGAAGTTTTTCCTCTTTCAGAAGAAAGTTCAGAGGCTCTTTCATGTCCTCTGAATCCTCCAAATCAGGCTGAACATCTTTAAAGATGTCTTCCAACTCTGATTCGAGACTCTCAGCCATGTTGATCTCTTCTACCAAAGAGTCAATAAGATCAACTTTCATGCAGTCTGTTGATGTGTCTGGATGCTGCATGGCTTTGACAGCGTTCAACTTAAACTCATCATCATTGACTCTCAGGGTTATTTCCCCCTGTTGGACGTCAATGAGGGATCGTCCAGTTGCTAGGAAGGGTCTTCCTAGAATGAGAGTAGCACTCTTGTGCTCCTCCATTTCCAGCACAACAAAGTTAGTGGGAAAGGCGAATGGCCCAACTCTGACAATCATGTCTTCAATCACGCCTGATGGGTATTTAGTAGAACCATCAGCAAGTTGGAGACATATCCGGGTTGGTTTAACTTCTTCAGTTAAGCCAAGCTTTCTGATAGTGGATGCAGGTATTAGGTTGATGCTTGCCCCAAGATCGCATAAAGCTGTCTTGGTGTAATTACCTTCTAATATGCATGGTATCAGAAAACTCCCAGGGTCTTTAAGCTTTTCAGGAAAGCTTTTCAGAATGACTGCACTGCATTCTTCAGTGAGGAGAACTCTTTCTGTTTCTCTCCAATCCTTCTTATGACTCAAGATCTCTTTCATGAACTTGGCATAAGAAGGTATTTGCTCAAGTGCTTCTGCAAATGGAATCTTTATTTCAAGAGTCCTGAGATAATCTGCAAAGCGAGCAAATTGCTTATCCTGCTCCTCTTTCCGGAGTTTTTGAGGATAAGGTATCTTGGCTTTATATTCTTCAACCTTAGTTGCTGCAGGTTTATTGCCTACAGAAGTGGTTGAAGAAGCCTTTTTAGAGGGGTTGTTATCAGCATTTGTGTGTGTCTGATTCCTCACTGGCGATTGAGTGCCAGAGTTAGAAACTGGAGTGACGTTAGACGCCAACTCCTTGTCTGTTCCTGGCGTCTGAACGCCAGAATTGTGCCCATTTTGGGCGTTCAGCGCCAGATCTTGCCCAGTTTGGGCGTTCAACGCCAGATCCTTGCCCATTTCTGGCGTTGAACGCCAGTTTTGCCTTGTTTCTGGCGTTGAACGCCAGTTTTGGGCATGGTCTGGGCGTTCAGCACCAGCCTTCCACCAAATTTCTGGCGTTTTAATGCCAGAATTATTTTTCCCTGGGCTCTTACTGTCCTCAGGTGAATTTTGGGTGGTTTGCTCATTCCTTAGCTTTTTGCTGCCTTGAGGTGGGGTATTTAATGTTTTCCCACTTCTTAATTGAACTGCTTGGCATTCTTCTGTTATTTGTCTTGACAGCTGCTGCTTTGTTTGCTTAAACTGTTCTTCCATATGTATATTAGCCATCCTTGTCTCTTGTAGTCTATCTTTGAATTTGGCTAATTGCTTTGTTAGGAAGTCCAATTGCTGATTGAATTCAGCAGCTTGTTTCACAGGACCGAGTTCAGCAGTTGCTGTTTTAACCTCTTCTTTCATGGAAGGGTCACTGCTCAGGTACAGATGCTGATTCCTGGCAACTGTATCAATGAGCTCTTGAGCCTCTTCAATTGTCTTTCTCATGTGGATAGATCCACCAGCTGAGTAATCTAGAGACATCTGAGCTCCTTCTGCAAGCCCATAATAGAAGATGTCTAATTGAACCCACTCTGAAAACATTTCAGAGGGGCATTTTCGTAGCATCTCTCTATATCTTTCCCAGGCATCATAAAGAGATTCATTATCTCCTTGTTTAAAGCCTTGGATGTCCAGCCTTAGCTGTGTCATCCGTTTTGGGGGAAAGTACTGATTCAGGAATTTTTCTGTTAGCTGCTTCCATGTCCTTATGCTGGCCTTAGGTTGGTTATTCAACCACCTCTTAGCTTGATCTTTTACAGCAAATGGAAACAGTAACAGTCTGTAGACATCCTAATCTATTTCTTTATCATGTACTGTGTCAGCAATCTGTAGAAACTGTGCCAGAAACTCTGTAGGTTCTTCCTGTGGAAGATCGGAATACTGGCAACTTTGCTGCACCATGATAATGAGCTGAGGATTCAACTCAAAGCTACTGATTCCAATGGAGGGTATGCAGATGCTACTCCAATATGAAGCAGTAGAGGGGTTAGAATATGACCCCAGAGTCCTCCTGGACTGTTCATTTCCACTTAGATCCATGATGGAGAAAGGGAGATGATGTAAAATAAAAAATTTATGTTTATTTATTTATTTATTTATTTATTTCGAAAATAAAATAAATTAAAATAAAATAAATAAAAATGGTTAAAAATTTTCGAAAAAATGAGGAGAGAGAGAAGGTGGTTAGGAAGTTTTGAAAAAGATATGATTTGGAAAAGATTTTAAATTTTAAAAAAAATCTGAAATTTTTTTTTTAAATAATTTTCGAAAATTTGTTTTAAAAATAGAGAGAAAAGATATTTTTAAATTTAGTGAGGAAAGAGAAAAACAATAAGATAGCACAAGATTTAAAATTTTTAGATCTAATGCTCCTTGTTTTTGAAAATTTTGGAGGGAAAACACCAAGGAACACCAAACTTAAAAATTTTAAGATCAAGACAAAAGGAAAACTCAAGAACACTTTGAAGACTCACAAGAACACAAGAACATGAAGAAAGAACATCAAACTTAAAATTTTTAGAAAACCAAACCAAAATTTTCGAAAACTAAAAAGGGAAATCAACAAGAAAACACCATACTTAAAGTTTGGCACACAATTTAATAGAGAAATTATTATTTATGAAAAAGAAGGTTTTGAAAAGAATATAAAAGATTCTAACCCAATTACCAAGAACACAGATTAACGCTCTAGCCAAATGAGTTATGAATGTAACACTTGTTTTGAAGAAGTATATTTTTTTTTTTGAAAAATCAACAAGAAAACACCAAACTTAAAGTTTGGCACAGGATTTAATAAAAAAAATTATTTTTGAAAAAGATTTTAAAAAATATGATAGCCAATTACCATGAACATAAACACCACGTTCTAACTAATTGAGCTATAAATTTAAAGTGTTTTAACAAGGGATAAATAATGAAAGACTCTAAACCAAAAAAAGAAAAATTTTTCCTAATCTAAACAACAAAATAAACCGTTAGTTGTCCAAACACGAACAATCCCCGGCAACGGCGCCAAAAACTTGGTGCACGAATTATGAATCACACTTTTCACAACTCGTACCACTGACCAGCAAGTGCACTGGGTCGTCCAAGTAATACCTCACGTGAGTAAGGGTCGAATCCCACGAAGATTGTTGGTTTGAAGCAATCTATGGTTATCTTGTAAATCTTAGTCAGGAAGTCAATTATGTTTATCAGTTGAATTGCAAATGAACAATAGAGCATGGATTAAAGGTTACTTGTTGTGCAGTAATGGAAAATATGTTAGAGTTTTGGAGATGCTTTGTCTTCTGAATCTCTGCTTTCCTCTGTCTTCTTGTTCACGCACGCACATCCTCCTATGGCAAGCTGTGTGTTGGTGGATCACCGTTGTCAATGGCTACCTTCCATCCTTCCAGTGAAAACTACGCTCACGCACTCTGTCACAGCACGGCTAATCACCGGTTGGTTCTCAATCCGGTTGGAATAGGATTTACTATCCTTTTGCGTCTGTCACTAACGCCCAGCCCTCAGGGTTTTGAAGCTCGTCACAGTCATTCAATCCCTGAATCCTACTCGGAATACCACAGACAAGGTTTAGACTTTCCGGATTCTTATGAATGCCGCCATCAGTTCTAGCTTATACCACGGAGATTCTGATTAAGGAATCTAAGAGATACTCATTCAATCGTATATAGAATGGAGGTGGTTGTCAGGCACACGTTCATGATTTGAGGAAGGTGATGAGTGTCACAGATCATCACCTCCATCACAGTTAAGCGCGAATGAACATCTTAGATAGGAACAAGCATGTTTGAATGGAAAACAGAAATACTTGCATTAATTCAGCGAGACACAGCAGAGCTCCTCACCCCCAACAATGGGGTTTAGAGACTCATGCCATCAGAGAATACAAAGTTTAGATCTAGAATGTCATGAGATGCAAAATAAGTCTCTAAAAGTTGTTTTTATACTAAACTAGTAGACTAGGGTTACAAAATATGAGTAAACTATGATGGATGATGCAGAGATCCACTTCTGGGGCCCACTTGGTGTGTGCTAGGCTGAGACTTAAGCAATTCACGTGCAGAGGCCATTTGTGGAGTTGAACGCCAGTTTTTATGCCAGTTTGGGCGTTCAACTCCAGCTTTTGATCCTTTTCTGGCGCTGGACGCCAGAATTGGGCAGAGAACTCGCATTGAACGCCAGTTTACGTCGTCTATCCTTGTGCAAAGTATGAACTATTATATATTTCTGGAAAGCCCTGGATGTCTACTTTCCAACGCAATTGGAAGCATGCCATTTTGAGTTCTGTAGCTCTAGAAAATCCACTTTGAGTGCAGGGAGGTCAGAATCCAACAGCATCAGCAGTCCTTTTTCAGCCTGAATAAGATTTTTACTCAGCTCCTTCAATTTCAGCCAGAAAAATACCTGAAATTACAGAACAACACACAACTCATAGTAAAGTCCAGAAATATGAATTTTTTCTAAAAACTAATGAAAATAGACTAAAAACTAACTAGAACATACTCAAAACTATATGAAATTAACCCCAAAAAGCGTATAAAATATCCGCTCATCAGATAACTGAGGAAAAATTCAAATGATGGCCTCAATCATCTCTTGGTATGTATCTATATTCTATAATTGGACATATAGATTAAAACAAAGTAAAGAACATCAGAATGAAAAAGAAGGGTAAAACACACAGGAATGAAATTTATGGTTTGAATGCAACCATACAATTAAGCTCAAAACTCACAGGCTGTGTGTTCTCCAGCTCAAAAATCATATATCAGTTATATATGTCATGCAAGTAAAAATTAAGAGTTCCCATTATTCTCAATGTAAATCTTAGGGTGGCCCTTAAAATCTTAGTGTTGTTCCTTGATGAAATGTTGTTAACTAACTAACATGTAATGCTATATATACAAGGTGTGTGGATTGTTTTAATTTACTAAAGTCTCTAGTTTACTTCCTTTTTATTTTCAATTTAAACCAAACTATCATATGCTAAAAGGGTAAACTATACTAATGAATCCACATATTCTATAACTAATAAGTTTAGAATTGCAAACTAAACTAAATGGCTAAAATATGAACTAAAGTGAAAAATGCGGAAAATAGGGTAGAAATATAGCAAAAGAACAATGTATAAGTATTGATAAAAATAAAAATAAAAATAAAAATACAGAAAAAATAAACAAAATAAGATAAAAAAGAGTCTGTAGTGGTTCACCAAAAAGATATGTCAGGGATGGCTACCTCCCCACACTTAAAATAAAGCATCGTCCTCGATGCTCACTCAAGCTGGGTGTGAAGAAGTGTCATCACCGGAAGGATGGGCTGCTGGTGTCTCTGTGGTGACCTAAGGGTCTGCAGACTGCATAAGGGTAGGAGGATCTGTCTGCTGCAGTGGAGGTGCTGATGGAGAGGGATCTCTGGGTCTGCGGCCTGAACCTGATGTGGCTCCTCACGCTGTGGTGCAGCCCGCTCTGGTCCTGCCTGCTCAGTCGCTCTCTGTGCATGTGTCTCATCCTCATGCTCGTCCGCCTCCTCCTCAGATGGCTCTGATGGTGTATCAGGCTCGGAGGGGATGTCACCGCCAGATCGGATCATCAACTTGAGGTTCTCATAGCGTCGCTTGTTGCGACGCTCAGATCTCTCATATCGTCGTCGGTTGCGGCGCTCCCTCTGGTCCAGCTACTGAAATAAGCGGTGCACGAGGTGGTAAACGGGCTCTGAGGCAGGTGGAGGTGCAGTGGTGGTAGCTGGGGCAGCAGTAGAAGAAGAAGGGGCAGCTGAAGGTGTGGCTGTCTCATCAAAAGCGGTGAGGAATGGGGGTCTGTAACCCAAAGCCTGAAACTTCCTACTGTGAGGGATAATCTTCTTGCAGTCTGCAGCAGGTGGCTTTTCATCAGCCAGCTCCCAAGGCACGTCAGCTCGACGGCCGAGCTGTGTAATCAAATAAGGAAAAGGAAGAGTGCCTCGGATATGGACCCTGGCCATGTAATACCTGATGAAACGTGGAAGATACATGTCCTTACCCTCCATCACGCACCAGATGAGGGTGATCATAGCAGCAGGCAGCTCCGTCTCATGAGTGCTCGGCATAACAAAGTTGCTCAGGATCTGGTGCCAGAGCCGAGCCTCATCATTCAGATACATCAGCTTGATTCCCTTAGGCATTGCTGTATTCTTTCCCATGAACCATGGAACAGTAGGATCAAGGGCTATCCTCTGCTTGACAGCATCCCAGTCAAACCTCAGAAAGCTGATAAACCCATATTTTATGATATACTTTGTGCCTAATTTAAGTGATTTATTCAATCCTTCACTCACTTATTCATATAAATTGCATGGTTTTACTTTCCCTTCCTTATTATATGATGTATGTGAAAAACATGTTTCCTATGCTTTAAAAATAATTATTTTAATTACCCTTTACTTCCATTTGATGCCGTGATTCGTGTGTTGAGTAGTTTCAGATCTTCTAAGGGAGGAATGACTTAAATGATGGAAAGGAAACATACAAAATTAGAAGAAAAGCATAAAACGAAGTCTTTGAAGAAACAGGCAGTGACGCGATCGCATGAGCGACGCGGCTGTATGCCAGCGCGAAATGGTAGTAACGCGGACGCATGATTGAAGCGACCGCGTGATAAGGAAAACTCCAAATGACGCGACCGCGTGACCCACGCGGACGCTTGACGGAGGTCACACACCAGAAATTACAGAAAATGCTCCCAGCGATTTCTGTAGCCCTTTTTGGCCCAAATCCAAGTCCAGAAGGCACAGATCAGAGGTTATGAAGTGGGGGAATGCATCCATTCAGAGGAGAGTCTCCAATTAGCTAGTATTCATGAATTAGATGTAGTTTTAAGGGAGAGGTTCTCTCCTCTCTCTTTTAGGATTTAGAATTAGGATTTCTTTTGCTTTCAGGATTATCTCTTTTTATCAGGTTAAACATTCCTTTTTATTTATCTTCTCAATTTAGTTTATGAATTCTTCTATGTTACAGATTACTCTTTGAATTAATGTTATTTGAGGTATTTCAGTTTATTATTGCTCTCTTTTATTTATGTTACTGTTGCTTCCAATCTGAAGACATTTTTATTCCAGTAGATTTACTTTTCCCCTTTTATCTTGGTTAAGAAATCAGTAACTCAGGAGTTATCAAACTCAACATGATTGATAATTGTTATCTTTGCTAATTGAATTGAACTTCAATAATTTCAATCTTTCCTTAGGGATTAACTAGGATTTGAAGATCAACATAATTAGTCACTTGACCTTTCTTTACTTTAAGTAAAGGCTAACTAAGTGGAATTAAGATTCAATTTTTATCATCATTGATAAGGATAACTAGGATAGAACTTCCAATTTCTCATACCTTGCCAAAAGTTTATTTTACAGTTATTTATTTACTTTACAGTCTTTTACTTATTTTAATTGCAATTTAAATTACTTGTTCCTCATCTTCAAAACCCCGATTTACAATCTTCATAACCAATAATAAGAACATACTTCCCTGCAGTTCCTTGAGAAGACGACCCGAGGTTAAATACTTCGGTTATCAATTTATTAAGGAGTTTGTTACTTGTGACAACCAAAACGTTTTTAAGAAAGGTTGATTTCCTGGTTTAGTAACTATACTTGCAACGAGAGTTTACTATAACTTCTAAACCATCAATCTTCAGTTCTTTCAAAATGGCGCTGTTGCCAGGAAACTGCAATCGTGTGCCTTATTATTGGTTATTGTAAATATTTCTCTTTTACTTGTTTATTTATTCTTATTCTCTTCTTTTATTTTTATTAGCTACTATGAATTCTCACCCCTCTCGCTTTGAGTTTGGTTCTAATATTGTTGAAAAGAGTGAAAGTTATAATAGGAACATGCATCAAGGTCAGAGCAATCAAAGATGGATGGAGCCAAGAGGATCTGATCAACCCTTTAGGGAACAACACCCTCCAAGATATCATGGACAAAGACCATTCTACAATACATACCAAGCCAATAGACATGGTGGACAACCTTGTAGTTACCAACAAGCTCCACCCTGTGCATATAGGCCATCTTCTCAACATGACTTCGAACCACTACACTCACAAGCTCCTTTTCACCATTCACCATCATATGATCCTCATTTATGCCAATTCTAATCCAATTACTCCCAAACACCACCACTTCCCCATGTACCACATCCAAATCCATCACCCCGAGAATCAGAGGTTCGCCTCAAGGAAACAGTAGCTCAACTTCAAACAACCCTTCATCAACTGGAGCAAGCTATAAGTCAATTATCTTCTAGACGTTCGAACATTCAAGGACCTTCCATAGCCCCATGTGGACAATCGAAAGAAGAGCGTAGCATGAAGGAGATACTAGAAACTCCAGTGGACAGAACAGGGCATGACTTCGTACTGGAACAAGTAGAGGAAGCTGTCATTGTAAAAGAAGAAGAGTTGGTTGAAGACTTAGGAGACGCTGAACTTCCATGGGAATCCAGAATTGTGAAAAATTCTGTCAAGGACGTTACAATTGATGCTAAGGAGGATAGTGCACAACTCCCAAAGCAAGTCTTTTATGAAGAACTAGACGGAATAATCCAAGAAGCAAGTTTCCTTGATGATGATAATCTCAAGTCAAGTTCTCCCAGTAATGAACTTGCATCAGCAAGTGAATTCTTTGAGATCGAAGAATCTTCCCCAAGTGAATACGAAGATGATGCGGAGGTAGATTTCTCTCAACCTCCCGTTTATGACTTAAGTGACGAGGAAGACATAGAAAGCTTTGATCAGGACATGGATGCATTTGAAGAAGTCTGCAAGGGAGTAGAACTTACAGAACCAAAAGCGCATGTCTTCTTCAGCCTTTTGGTAACCGTCAGGCTGATCTGACTTACGCTGAAGCTGGAGGATATCCTCAATGGCTTCCTCAGTGACTAGTATCTGTTTCCCTCTAAGGTGCACTGCATCCAGGGAAATCTTGAAATAGTTGCAGTAAAACTCCCAGAAAGGATAACTTAAGGACAATTGGTTGATAAACCCATATTTCATGATATATTTTGTGCTCAATTTAAGTGATTTATTCAACCCTTCACCCACTTATTCATGTGAAATTGCATGGTTTTACTTTTCCTTCCTTATTATGTGATATATGTGAAAAACATGTTTCCTATGCTTTAAAAATAATTATTTTAATTACCTTTTATTACCATTCGATGCCGTGATTTGTGTGTTGAGTATTTTCATATTTTCTAAGGCAGGAATGATTAAAGGATGGAAAGGAAACATACAAAAACGGAAGGAAAGCACAAAATGGAGTTTTTGAGGAAAACAGGCAGCGACGCGAACGCATGGACGATGCGACCGCGCGCCTAGCACGAAAAGGGAGCGACGCGAACGCGTGACTGACGCGGACGCGCGCCTTGAGCAGAACGCAGATGATGCGTACGCGTGACCGAAGCGAACGCGTGACAAGGAAAACTCCTAGATGACGCGACCGCGTGACCCACGCGGATGCGTGACAGACGCCACGCACCAGAAACTGCAGAAAATGCTCCCAGCAATTTCTGAAACCATTTTGGCCAAGATCCAAGTACAGAAAGCACAGATTAGAGGTTATAAAGTGGGGGAATGCATCCATTCAGAGAGAAGGCCCTCAACTATTCACTTTTCATGATTTAGATGTAGTTTTTAGAGAAAGGTTCTCTCCTCTCTCTTAGGTTTTAGGATTAGGATTCCTCTTAAAGGAATTAGGATTTCTTATTATTTCAATTTAGGATTTCAACTCTTCATCAGGTTCAATATTTCTCTTACTTTATATTTCTCTTTTACTTTCAGATACTTTAATGCTCTCATTTAATTACTTATGTTGCCAAATTGGCTTATGAACTCTCTATGTTTAGATTGATTTTCTTAATTAATAATTTGAGGTATTCCAGATTTATAATTCTTATTTAGCTTTCTATATTCTTGGCTTAAATTGATTAATTGGTAACTCTTGAGTTGTCAAACTCATCGTGATTGATAATTGTTATCTTTGCTGATTGATCTAAATTCCTATAACTCTAGTCTTTCTTTAGGAGTTGACAAGGACTTTAGGTGTTAAATTGATTTATCCACTTGACTTACCTTCATAGTTAGAGGTTGACTTAGTGGGAGCAAAATATAATTCTCATCACCATTGATAAGGATAACAAGGATAGGATTTCCGAATTTTCATACCTTGCCAAGAGTTTATTTTACAGTTATTTATTTAATTTACTTGTCATTTAAATTACTCGTTCCTTACTTTCAAAACCCCCAATTTACAAAACTCATCACCAATAATAGGAACACCTCCCTGCAGTTCCTTGAGAAGACGACCCGAGGTTTAAAGACTTCGGTTATCAATTTATAATGGGATTTGTTACTTGTGACAACCAAAACGTTTGTAAGAAAGGACTTTTGTTGGTTTAGAAGCTAGACCTGCAACGAGGATTTATCTGCGAATTTCTACACCACGCAAAAGTTCTCTCTTCAAAATGGCGCCGTTGCCGGGGAACTGCAAACGTGTGCCTTATTATTTTTTATTATAAATATTTTTTCTTTTACTTGTTTATTTGTTTTTGTTTTTCTCTTTTATTTCTATTTGCTACTATGAATTCTCACCCCTCTCGCTTTGAGTTTGGTTCTAAATTTATTGAAAGGAGTGGAAGCTATAACAAGAATATGCATCAAGGTCTAAGCAATCAAAGATGGATGGAGCCAAGAGGCCCTGATCAACCCTTTAGGCAACAACACCCTCCAAGATGTCATGGGCGAGGACCACTCTACAATGCATACCAAACTGATAGATATGGTGGACCCCCTTGTAATTACCAGCAAGCCCCACCCTGTGCTTATAGACCATCCTCTCAACGTAGCTTTGAACCACCACACTCACAAGCTCCTTTTCACCATTCACCACCGTATGATCCTTACCCACCACAATTCCAATCAAATTACTCCCAAGAACAACCACAATCTTATTTTGAACCCTCTTCCCCAACCAATGATCCCTCACACCCACCCCAACCTCCAATGAATGACAAACTTCGTGTTCTTCTTCAAGGGCAAGTGAGGATGCAAAAGGTCATATTGGAACTCACTACTGCCTTAACTGAGGTAGTCAATATAATAGCTTCCCGACATCTGAGCACTCAAAATACTCCCATGGCTGCATGTGGAGAATCAAAAGAAGAGCGTAGCATGAAGGAAACACTGGAAACTCCCGTGGACAATGAGGAGCATGGCTTTGTATTGGAACAAGTGGAGGAAGCCATGATAGCTGTAGAGGAAGAAGTGGTTGAAGATTTAGGAGATGCTGAACCTCCATGGGAATCGAGAGCTGTAAAGGATTCTGCTGAAAAGTTAGAAATTGATGCCAAAGAGGACAGTGCACAACCTCCAAAGCATAAACCTTGTGAAAAATTGGACAGAACAGACCGAAAAGTTGATTCCATAGGCAGTGATGATCATGAATCAAGCTCTCCTAATCACGAACTCGCATCCGCAACTGAACTCCTTGAGCCTGAAGAATCCTATCCAACTGAATACGAAGATGATGTCGAGGTAGATTTCTCTCAACCTCCAACGTATGACTTGAGTGACGAGGAAGACATAGAAGACTTTGATCAAGACGCAGTTGCAGTTGAAAAATTTTGCAAAGAAGTGGAGGAATTCACAGAAGAATACAAGGGAGTAGAACTTACAGAACCACTGGAAACACCTGTCCCAAGGCCATTACCACCTAATACAAGCTTCAAGTCGGTACAATCCTTAACCTTTATCTTTACTTTTCCATTTGAATATGGTTTGCTTGAAACAGATGGCCAGCTTAGAGCTCTCTCCGGCTTTAAGAGTAAGAGGGAAATAGCTCGTGCTCAGAGCTGGTGTGCAAGATTCAATAAGGTTTCACGCTTCAATTCGAAGTGCAAGGATTGCTGTCAAGTTCAATTGAATCGGTCTCATAAGACGTTTGGTCATCTTGGTGAGAATACAATCTCTGAACTGCTCAGATGGATGAATATAGATCAAGACAAAAGCGAATTTAAAAGCAAAGTTTGGGATCCTGGAATCTATTCTGACATTCGTCACCCCGGGAGCCTGAGAATCTATTTGGAGCTGCTTAAAAGCTTCACATGCCTAGTTTGGGCCCGCAGAGGCCGTTGGCATTCCAAACATTAGTGGAGATTTCTGGATGAATTTAAGCATAAGCCACCATAACAGGAAGCTCATCCAATGTCCAACTTAAGGACTTTAACTAAAAGTGCTAGGTGGGAGACAACCCACCATGGTATGGTCATTTCTTTTTACAATTTTATTTTATGTTATTTGTTTTTTTATTATATTATTTTCATTGAACCTGAATATTATTCATTAGCATTGCATACTGCATAACTGCATAATTGCATAATTGCATAATTGCATAAAAAAAAAAGGGCGCGACGCGACCGCGTCGCTAATGCGTTCGCGTCAGTCGCGAAAAACACCTCCCACGCGTCCGCGTCACTCACGTGAACGCGTGATCTGGAAATCGGCGTAAAAATCCAACGTCTAGAAATCTGGACTGGAATCGTGCAGCTGGTGTGCGTTTAGCACAAAACAACTCACGCGTTCGCGTCCCTGACGCGGACGCGTCACTTGCAAAACACTCATCCCACGTGAAAGCGTGAGCGACACGTCCGCGTCGCGTGGATAGCATGACACCCTAAATGGAGACAGAGAGTTGTGCTGAAACAACGCTGGAAGTGTGCGTCTAGGACAATTTCCAGTGACGCGGCCGCGTGCCTAGCACGAAAAGGGAGCGACGCGAACGCGTGACTGACGCGGACGCGCGCCTTGAGCAGAACGCAGATGACGCGTACGCGTGACCGAAGCAAACGCGTGACAAGGAAAACTCCCAGATGACGCGACCGCGTTACCCACGCAGATGCGTGACAGACGCCACGCACCAGAAATTGGAGAAAATGCTCCCAGCGATTTTTGAAACCCTTTTTGGCCCAGATCTAAGTACAGAAAGCACAAATTAGAGGTTATAAAGTGGGGGAATGCATCCAATCAGAGAGAAGGCCCTCAATTATTCACTTTTCATGATTTAGATGTAGTTTTTAGAGAGAGGTTCTCTCCTCTCTCTTAGGTTTTAGGATTAGGATTCCTCTTAAAGGAATTAGGATTTCTTATTATTTCAATTTAGGATTTCAACTCTTTATCGGGTTCAATATTTCTTTTACTTTATATTTCTCTTTTACTTTCAGATACTTTAATGCTCATTTAATTATTTATGTTGCCAAATTGGCTTATGAACTCTCTATGTTTAGATTGATTTTCTTAATTAATAATTTAAGGTTTTCCAGATTTATAATTCTTATTTAGCTTTCTATATTCTTGGCTTAAATTGATTAATTGGTAACTCTTGAGTTGTCAAACTCATCGTGATTGATAATTGTTATCTTTGCTGATTGATCTAAATTCCTATAACTCTAGTCTTTCCTTAGGAGTTGACTAGGACTTTAGGTATTAAATTGATTTATCCACTTGACTTACCTTCATAGTTAGAGGTTGACTTAGTGGGAGCAAAATATAATTCTCATCACCATTGATAAGGATAACTAGGATAGGACTTCCGAATTTTCATACCTTGCCAAGAGTTTATTTTACAGTTATTTATTTAATTTACTTGTCATTTAAATTACTCGTTCTTTACTTTCAAAACCCCAATTTACGAAACTCATAACCAATAATAAGAACACCTCCCTGTAGTTCCTTGAGAAGACGACCTGAGGTTTAAATATTTCGGTTATCAATTTTAAAGGGGTTTGTTACTTGTGACAACTAAAACATTTGTAAGAAAGGACTTTTGTTGGTTTAGAAGCTAGACCTGCAACGAGGATTTATCTGCGAATTTCTAGACCATGCAAAAGTTCTCTCTTCAAAAATGGCGCCGTTGCCGGGGAACTCCAAACATGTGTCTTATTATTGGTTATTGTAAATATTTTTTCTTTTATTTGTTTATTTGTTTTTGTTTTTCCCTTTTATTTCTATTAGCTACTATGAATTCTCACCCATCTCGCTTTGAGTTTGGTTCTAAATTTGTTGAAAGGAGTGGAAGCTATAACAGGAATATGCATCAAGGTCTAAGCAATCGAAGATGGATGGAGCCAAGAGGCCCTGATAAACCCTTTAGGCAACAACACCCTCCAAGATGTCATGGGCGAGGACCACTCTACAATGCATACCAAGCTGATAGATATGGTGGACCTCCTTGTAATTACCAGCAAGCCCCACCCTGTACTTATAGACCATCCTCTCAACGTAGCTTTGAACCACCATACTCACAAGCTCCTTTTCACCATTCACCACCATATGACCCTTATCCACCACAATTCTGATCCAATTACTGCCAAGAACCACCACATTCTTATTTTGAACCCTCTCTCCCAACCAATGAACCCTCATACCCACCCCAACCTCCAATGAAAGACAAACTTCGTGTTCTTCTTCAAGGGCAAGCGAGGATGCAAAAGGGCGTACTGGAACTCACTACTGCCTTAACTGAGGTTGTAAATATAATAGCCTCCCGACATCTGAGCACTCAAAATACTCCCATGGCTGCATGTGGAGAATCAAAAGAAGAGCGTAGCATGAAGGAAACACTAGAAACTCTGGTGGACAATGAGGAGCATGGCTTTGTATTGGAACAAGTGGAGGAAGCCATTATAGCTATAGAGGAAGAAGTTGATTCCATAGGCAGTGATGATCATGAATCAAGCTCTCCTAATCACGAACTCACATCCGCAACTGAACTCCTTGATCCTGAAGAATCTTATCCAAGTGAATACGAAGATGATGTCGAGGTAGATTTCTCTCAACCTCCAACGTATGACTTGAGTGACGAGGAAAACATAGAAGACTTTGATCAGGACGCAGTTGCAGTTGAAATATTTTGCAAAGAAGTAGAGGAATTCACAGAAGAATACAAGGGAGTAGAACTTACAGAACCACTGGAAACACCTGTCCCAAGGCCATTACCACCTAATACAAGCTTCAAGTGGGTACAATTCTTAACCTTTATCTTTACTTTTCCACTTGAATATGGTTTGCTTGAAACAGATGGCCAGCTTAGAGCTCTCTGCGACTTTAAGAGTAAGAGGGAAATGGCTCGTACTCAGAGCTGGTGTACAAGGTTCAATAAGGTTCCGCGCTTCGATTCGAAGTGCAAGGATTGGTATCAAGTTCAATTGAATGGGTCTCGGAAGACGTTTGGTCATCTTGGTGAGAATACAATTCCTAAACCGCCCGGATGGAAGAATATAGATCAAGACAACGGCGGATTTAAAAGCAAAGTTTGGGATCCTGGAATCTATTCTGACATTCGTCACCCCGGGAGCATGAGAATCTATTTGAAGCTGCTCAAAAGCTTCACATGCCTAGTTTAGGACCCCAGAGGCTGTTGGCATTCCAAACATTGGTGGAGATTTCTGGATGAATATAAGCATAAGCCACCATAACAGGAAGCTCATCCAATGTCCAACTTAAGGACTTTAACTAAAAGTGCTAGGTGGGAGACAACCCACCATGGTATGGTCGTTTATTTTTTCAATTTTATTTCATGTTGTTTGTTTTTATATTATATTATTTTCATTGAACCTGAATATTATTCATTAGCATTGCATACTGCATAACTGCATAATTGCATAATTGCATAAAAAAAAGCGCGACGCGACCGCGTTGCTAAAGCATTCGCGTCAGTCGCAAAAAACACCTCCCACGCATCCGCGTCACTCACGCGAACGCGTGATCTGGAAATCGGCGTAAAAATATCCAACGTAGAGAAATCTGGGCTGGAATCGTGCGGCTAGTGTGCGTTTAGCACAAAACGGCCCACGCGTTCGCGTCCGTGATGCAAACGCGTCACTTGCAAAAACACTCATCCCACGCGAAAGCGTGAGCGACGCATCCGCGTCGCGTGGATCTTATGGCCCCCTAAATGGAGACAGAGAGTTGTGCTGAAACGACGCTGGAATTGTGCGTTTAGCACAATTTCTAGCGACGCGGTCGCGATCCTCACATGACCACGTCATTCATCTTTTACCCATTCCATGCGATCGCGTCAACCACGCGACCGCGCCAACCCCATTTCACCCTAGTCACGCGATCGCGTGCCCCACGCGTTCGCCTCGATTGAAAATCCACTAACCCCCAGTGACGCGAACCCTAACCCCATCGCGTCCCCCATACCCCCCTTCTTCTTCCTCTCTTCTCTGCAACCCTCCCTCCTCCACCACCCAACCACCAACACCTCCAGCCACCACCACTGACCACTGCAACACCCCCACCACCACACCCCATCGCCGAAAACCACCCCCTCTCTCCTTCTCTTCTTTTTTTTCTCCCTCAACCCTCCCTCCTCCGCCACTGCCCCCCACCGCGGCCAGCCACGACCGCCCCCCACCAGCGCCACCTCCAACCCACAACCCTTGCCCCCTTCTCCCTTCCTCTCCACCTCACCCAACCCAAACCCCAGCCTCCAACCCGCCCTTCTCCGCCAAAGCGCCGCCACTGCCCCCCAGCACCGCCGTGCCCCTTTCCAGCACCGCCACTTCACAACCGCCATCTCTCTGCTCCCTACCTTAGTTCATACGCATACCAGGTTCCGCCGAACGCCACTTTTCTTTCATTTGTAGTTAGTTGCATACTTTTCAGTTTATGTTCAAAATTAGGCTAGTTAGAGATGCATGTTAGTAGTGGATTCTAGGTGGTTAGGTATCTAGGATGTGGTTAGTGGATTTAGGCCTGATAATTGCACCGTACTTGTTGCTTATTCTGTACTTTTGATCTGGCTGTGGTGTTCATACTGTTCATATGCTATTCTCTACTGTTTCATGCTGCTGTTGCACTGCTCTTTCATGCTCTTGTTATCTATGTCTATTTGAAGCTTTATTTAAATTCATATGAACTGTTTTTCTCACTGTTTATTTCCCAGGAACATCCAATTTTAGCCAGAATGCTGCCCAAATTTTTGCAAATTGTTTCATTTTTACATTCAGGAATTGGTTTTGGCAATTTTCAATTTTGCACTACTTAGCTACAACTGAACCAATTCATGAATGCACGGGCCAGCATTCTTTTTCCTTTCAATTTCCTGGTTCATAAATTGCACTTTTGATGATTCGATTTCAATTTTTGCTATTTCTATATCTATATGAATCATCATCATCCTGTTATCCTTGCTTGAATATGAGTTGATTATTCTTTAAATTTGTGAATTTCTTGTTACCTAGGAAACATTTATCATGCCACTTACTTTAACTTTCTTTCTCCTAACTCCCTGCTTTCCACTTTCTAACCTCTTTTTCACTTTCACCCACTTTTAACTTTCTAACTTCTCCCTTTGCTTTTTAACTAACTCCTTCAACTTTTTAACTCATGGCATGATTATTGTTTCTCCTACTTAACAGTTATTCTACTTATAATATGTTTTGGATTGTGATTTCTCATCTCAGATTTTTAACTCCGAAATAATCCAAAAAGTACATTTATTTCACTCATTTCATTATTCTACTGCTCTTTTGCCACTATGTGCTTATATTGATATTATTCTTTTTGCCTACTTGTTTTCCTGCTTTGTTCTTCATTTATATCCTGGAATTTCTGCTTTTCAGGATGTCTGACCCTCAACGAAAAGGAAAAGGTAAGGCAACCACTGGTAAAAGAAAAAGAGGTGAAACCTCTATGTCTATCCTGGACATTATGCATGATGACTCCTGGTGGGAAAAGCACTTTACCCCGCAGGAGAAGGCTGACCAGCTCCTCACTGCCAATGATCCGGTAAAATTTGCAAACAGATACTGTGAGCTGAAGTATCCAGTGTTTGCCACCTCCAGGAACCTGTACCTGGAGAGAACTCTGAAAATTCCAGAAGAACTACAGCAGTACACCTTCGATCAGATAAAACAGAGAGGCTGGTTCTTCTTGGAGAGAAACTTGACAGAGGTTAATGCTTCCTGGGTCCAGGAGTTTTACTGCAACAATTTCAAGACTTCCCTGGATGCAGTGCACCTCAAAGGGAAACAGATACTGGTCACTGAGGAAGCCATTGAGGATATCCTCTAGCTTCAGCCTAAGTCAGATAAGCCTGATGGTTACCAAAAGGCTGAAGAGGACATGCGCTTTCTGAGGTTCGACTGGGATGCTGTCAAGCAGAGGATAGCCCTTGATCCTACTGTTCCATGGGTTATGGAAAAGAATACAGTAATGCCTAAGGGAATCAAGCTAATGTATCTGAATGATGAGGCTCGGCTCTGGCACCAGATCCTGAGCAACTTTGTTATGTCGAGCACTCATGAGACGGAGCTGCCTGCTGCTATGATCACCCTCATCTGGTGTGTGATGGAGGGTAAGGACCTGTATCTTCCACGTTTCATCTGGTATTACATGGCCAGGGTCCATGTACGAGGCACTCTTCCTTTCCCTTATCTGATTACACAGCTCGGCCGTCGAGCCGACGTGCCTTGGGAGCTGGCTGATGAGAAGCCACCTGCTGCAGACTGCAAGAAGATTATCCCTCACAGCAGGAAGTTTCAGGCTTTGGGTTACAGACCCCCATTCCTCACCGCTACTGATGAGACAGCCACACCTTTAGCTGGCTCTTCTTCTTCTACTGTTGCCCCATCTACCACCACTGCACCTCCACCTGCCTCAGAGCCCGTTTACCACCTCGTGCACCGCTTATTTCAGCAGCTAGACCAGATGGAGCGCCGCAACCGGTGGCGATATGAGAGATCTGAACGTCGCAACAAGCGACGCTGTGAGCACCTCAATGCATACCAAGCTAATAGACATGGTGGACCCCCTTGTAATTACCAACAAGCCCCACCCTGTGCTTATAGACCATCCTCTCAACGTAGCTTTGAACCACCACACTCACAAGCTCCTTTTAACCATTCACCACCGTATGATCCTTACCAACCACAATTCCAATCAAATTACTCCCAAGAACCACCACAATCTTATTTTGAACCCTCTTCCCCAACCAATGAACCCTCACACCCACCCCAACTTCCAATGAATGACAAACTTCGTGTTCTTCTTCAAGGGCAAGTGAGGATGCAAAAGGTCGTATTGGAACTCACTACTGCCTTAACTGAGGTAGTCAATATAATAGCTTTCCGACATCTGAGCACTCAAAATACTCCCATGGCTGCATGTGGAGAATCAAAAGAAGAGCGTAGCATGAAGGAAACACTAGAAACTCCCGTGGACAATGAGGAGCATGGCTTTGTATTGGAATAAGTGGAGGAAGCCATGATAGCTGTAGAGGAAGAAGTGGTTGAAGATTTAGAAGATGCTGAACCTCCATGGGAATTGAGAGCTGTAAAGGATTCTGCTGAGAAGTTAGAAATTGATGCCAAAGAGGACAGTGCACAACCTCCAAAGCATATACCTTGTGAAAAATTGGACAGAACAGACCGAGAAGTTGATTCCATAGGCAGTGATGATCATGAATCAAGCTCTCCTAATCACGAACTCGCATCCACAACTGAACTCCTTGAGCCTGAAGAATCTTATCCAAGTAAATACGAAGATGATGTCGAGGTATATTTCTCTCAACCTCCAACGTATGACTTGAGTGACGAGGAAGACATAGAAGACTTTGATCAGGACGCAGTTGCAGTTGAAAAATTTTGCAAAGAAGTGGAGGAATTCACAGAAGAATACAAGGGAGTAGAACTTACAGAACCATTGGAAACACCTGTCCCAAGGCCATTACCACCTAATACAAGCTTCAAGTGGGTACAATCCTTAACCTTTATCTTTACTTTTCCACTTGAATATGGTTTGCTTGAAACAGATGGCCAGCTTAGAGCTCTCTGCAGCTTTAAGAGTAAGAGGGAAATAGCTCGTACTCAAAGCTGGTGTACAAGGTTCAATAAGGTTCCGCACTTCGATTCGAAGTGCAAGGATTGGTATCAAGTTCAATTGAATGGGTCTCAGAAGACGTTTGGTCATCTTGGTGAGAATACAATTCCTAAACCGCCCGGATGGAAGAATATAGATCAAGACAACGGTAGATTTAAAAGCAAAGTTTGAGATCCTGGAATCTATTCTGACATTCGTCACCCCAGGAGCCTGAGAATCTATTTGAAGTTGCTCAAAAGCTTCACATGCCTAGTTTGGGACCCCGGAGGCTGTTGGCATTCCAAACATTGGTGGAGATTTCTGGATGAATTTAAGCATAAGCCACCATATCAGGAAGCTCATCCAATGTCCAACTTAAGGACTTGAACTAAAAAGTGCTAGGTGGGAGACAACCCACCATGGTATGGTCCTTTCTTTTTTCAATTTTATTTCATGTTGTTTGTTTTTATATTATATTATTTTCATTGAACCTGAATATTATTCATTAGCATTGCATACTGCATAACTGCATAATTGCATAATTGCATAATTGCATAAAAAAAAGCGCGACGCGACCGCGTCGCTAATGCGTTCACGTCAGTCGCGAAAAACACCTCCCACGCGTCTGTGTCACTCACGCAAACGCGTGATCTGGAAATCGGCGTAAAAATCCAATGTTCAGAAATCTGGGCTGGAATCATGCGGCTGGTGTGCGTTTAGCACAAAACGGCTCACGCATTCGCATCCCTGATGCAGACGCGTCACTTGCAAAACACTCATCCCACGCGAAAGCGTGAGCGACGCGTCTGCGTCGCGTGGATAGCATGGCACCCTAAATGGAGACAGAGAGTTGCGCTGAAACGACGCTGGAAGTGTGCGTCTAGCACAATTTCCAGCGACGCGGCCGCATGCCTCACGCGTCCGCGTCATGCATCTTTTACCCATTCCACGCGATCGCGTCAACCACGCGACCGCGTCAACCCCATTTCACCCTAGTCACGCAAACGCGTGCCCACGCGTTCGCGTGGATTCAAATCCACTAACCCCCAGTCACGCGAAACCCTAACCCCATCGCGCCCCCATTCTTTTATTGGGCAAATAGACCACCATGACAAAGAGCTTCCCAATTGTAATTGTTACTTGTGACAACCAAAACGTTTGTAAGAAAGGACATTTGTTTGTTTAGAAGCTATACCTGCAACGAGGATTTATCTGCGAATTTCTAGACCACGCAAAAGTTCTCTCTTCAATATTTCTAGACTCTTTTATTTATTGTCCTTAAGTTGGACAATTGGGATGCTCTTTGTCATGGTGGCTTGTGCTTGTACTCTTCCTTGAACTCCTTCCAATGCTTGGACTTCCACTAAGCTCCAAGATTCCAATTCCATTGCACCAAGCTTTGATGGAGTTCTTCACAAGCTATGAGCTCCCAAAATTGATCCTCTTGTATGCCGGGATCCCAAATATTGTTTCTACACCCGTCTTCAAGTTGATCATCATTATTCCACTTGGTGGCAAGCAATCCAAATTCTCACTCAAGCACCCAAACGACTTCCTAGATCTTTCTAATTTAGCATTTGGTGCACAGATATTAACTTTGCACAACTGAACCAGCAAGCGCACTGGGTTGTCCAAGTAATACCTGAGGTGAGTCAGGGTTAATTTCACGGAGATTGTTGTTTTGAATCAAGCTATAGACACCTTGTAGATCTTAGTCAGGTGATTAAAAAAGATAGTTTGTTGAGATAAACGCATAAAATAGGAATATGGATGAAATTACTTAATTTGAGTAAAACCAGTGATAAGAGAACAGTTGAGGCTTCAGAGATGCCTCATTCTTCTGGATCAACCTTTCTTACTGTCTTTCTCCAACTGTGAGTGATTCCTTCCGTGGTAGGCTGTAAGTGATCAATGCCAGTTTAACGGCCGCCAATCTTCCTCCCTCAGAACGACCGCCGGGTTTAGTGTGTGACGAGCAAAAATTGTTGTCGGTCTAAAATTTCTCATATAGAAAGAAGAATTTTCGTTGTAAGCATAGTTCCAAAACAACAAACAACTCTCGCATCAAATTAAATTTTAGGCTGTCACAAAGAACAATCCCCAAATAAGAATTAACCGGAGTATTTAGACTCCGGGTCGTCTCACGAGGAATTGCAATGAAGTGTATGATTATTGGCTATGAGGGGACAAGGGGGTTTTGATTTTGTTTATAAGGGGCGGAAAATAAATGACAAGAAAAGTAAATCATGCAAGTATTTAAAGAAGACAAGTAAATAAGAGAAAGTAAGTAATAAAAAGAGAGACATTCATAGCAAGGATTGAGATCATAGGCTTTCTATCCTAGTCATGCAATGATTAATTCATCTTATTTAGTCAACTCCAACAAATAGGGAGAAAGTCAAACAAGATTAATCAATCATATCACAATAATGAACAAGAATTTATCTCATTACGTCATCTCCGACGAGTGAGGAAGGTATCATGTTATCCTCATACTCGGAGAAAGTCTAATAAGACTAGCTAATCTCAATCCAAAAGTCCTAATCAACTCACTAATTTAATTAGCAAAAGATTAGCGTCAATGGAAATAATATTAGCTAACAACTCTAGATCACCAACATGAGTTGGGTTTTCATGACTCAAGATTGCCCAATTACTCTTTCCAAGCCAAGAATGCTCAAAATTCTACTCTAAGATCCAACCAAGCATTTTGTCAAATACTTGGTGGGTGTATAAGGAAAGCATATTAAAATTGCAAGAAATATAAATCTACCAACTATCAATTGCAAGAAAAGTAAATCACAACTCAAATCAACATCAAAAGAACATCAAACATCAAATCTCATTAAAGAAAAATCCAAACCCAACAAGTGAATCCATGAATATAAAAGAAGCATAAAAGTAAAATTAACATGAGAACTAAGAGAATCAAGTAATAAGAACAAGAAATTGTAGAAGAAACAATATGAAAACATGTAATTAAATCTAGATCTAAGACGGAAATTAACCTAACCTAATTCTAGAGAGAAGAGGGAGCTTCTCTCTCTAGAAAAATGCTACAAAAAATTGCTTCCCTTTTACCCAAGCTTGAATTCTGCAGGAAATAGAATTAGAAATGAGTTGGGTTGGGCCCAAAGTGCTTCAGAAATCGCTGGGGGCGATTTCACATTAGTGGGCCACGTGCTCAATCGGCGCGCACGCGTACATGGCGCGTGCGTGCCCCTTAACGCGAAGCAACATATGGCAAAGTTTATATCATTTCGAAGCCCCGGATTTTAGCTTTCCAACGCAACTGGAACCGCCTCATTTGGACCTCTGTAGCTCAAGTTATGATCGATTGAGTGCGAAGAGGTCAGACTTAACAGCTTTACGGTTCCTTCATTTCTTCATGAGTTCTCCCACTTTACATGCTTTTCTCCTCACTTCTTCCATCCAATACTTACCCTATGAACCTGAAATCACTCAACAAATACATCAAGGCATCGAATGGAATTAAAGTGAATTAAAATTACCAATTTTAGGGCTTAAAAAGCATGTTTTCACATTTAAGTACAATTCAAGGGAGAATTACAAAACCATGCTATTTTATTGAATAAATGTGAGAAAAGGTGATAAAATTCCCCAAATTAAGCACAAGATAAACCACAAAATCGGAATTTATCAAATCTCCCCACACTTAAACTAAGCATGTCCTCATGCTAAAATCAAGAAAGAAGCAAAGGGACACCAACATTTATTCAATGCAAACTAACTACATGCAACCTATCTATATACAATCTATCTACATGAATACATCCACTTAGTCAAAATAAATCAATTCCCAAGAATACATATACAGACACAAGGGCTATGGCAATAGCAATCACTCAACCCACAATTGAATTGAATTATTAAAAAGATTTTACAAACTTGCAAGAAAAGAGATGATCATGGGTGGAAACATGTAATTGAGCGATCGAACCCTCACCGGATGTGTATCCGCTCTAGGCACTCAAGTGTATGGGGTTGATTCACTCAATTCTCCCTTAATCATGCTTTCCAAGATTTGTTTTTCATCTAACAATCAACAATTATTTCATGCATGCATACAAATATCATGAGGACTTTCCCATAGGTTGTAATGGGGCTAGGGTCATATGGTCAAGTGAGCTTGAAATTTGAATCTTTGATTAACTTAAACTTCCCACCTAACCTATGACAACCTATACAATTTTAAACAAACCTAACTACCCATTCTTCACTTTTTCACACACTCATGCATTCTTTTTTTTTTATCACCACCCATATGCATTGACTTTTATTGAACCTTGCTTTGGGGCATTTTGTCCCCTTTTTATTGCAATTCTTTATCTTTCTTTTTTTTTCCTATTTCTATTATTTATTTTTTTTCTCTTTTTTTATTATTATTTTTTTAATTTTTTTTCATTAAATATTTTTTTCTTTTCAAAATAAAATATATATACAAGAACATCAATGCATATGGTTTACACATGATTAATACATGAGTATGTACCCAATTCCCAAGATTCTCAACACAAATACAAAACACACTTTTATCTCTACCTAATGTTCCCAACTCTCCCAAAATCAAATGATAAACACTCTCACTAGCCTAAGCTAATCAAAGATCCAAATTAAGGGATATTTATTATTTTTCACTTAGGCTTGTAATGTGCTACAATTAAGAACAAATGGGTTAAGCATAGGCTCAAATTGGTTATCAATGGAAGATAAAAGGTAGGCTTATTTGGGTAAGTGAGCTATTTGAACGATGGCCTCAATCATATAAATGCATGTATACACAAAATAATGGACATATAGAATTAAACAAATCAAAGATTACAATCATAGGAAGAGAATAATGCACACAAGAATGAAAATAAGTGGTCATATATGATGTAACCGTCCTCGATGCATCCAAAGATGAACAAGGGGATTCGGCGATTTTTCTAGTTGCTACCTTCAGTTGGTAGGTCAACCGATGCTGCGTGTTCTTCTCCCGCTTTTGTTTTTGCTTATGATGACTCATCCTGAACATAGAAAACAGGAGATAATAAGACAAGTAAATGCACAAGCAAGGAAGCATGGATTGTTAGAATGAGGTAAATCCCTAGAATTGAGTGAGTGAATTGGTGTGACAATAATGAGAAATAAGTGTGTGGATCCTAACTTGCATGCAGTTTAGAACTCACACTCTAGTATTTAAAAATCATGTCACAATTATACAAAATAAAACATATATTTCACTCATTCTAGTGTGCTTGAGATACTTTAAAAGACTTGTAGGTTAAGTCAACCACACAAGTTGTGAAGAGGCATGAAAGCATTCAAGCAATTAATCAAGCAATTGTGAAATTGGATAATGCATGGACATTGATTGATGTGTAGGTAGACTTAGTAAACAAAATGGTATATGAAACTCACACAACAATCAATGACACATATTGAAGTTGTTGCAACACCTAAGTGACATAGAGGTGAAACACATGGATGCTATGGAACTTAGGAAAAAGAAGATAGAAGTGAAAATCAATCACATAGCAAGCATGATCCACAAAGCTTTACAAAGCTCAAAAATATGTCACTAGGTAAGCTTTCGATCCAATTTCACAATTCTACAATCTCAATGCATGAAATAAGTGACGTGAATAAGGGTAAACCATAAACAAGCATTACCTAAAAAAAATGCAATGATAATATACAATTGCCTAATAATGGATGGTGAATGCATGGTGGCCAAAACATGCAATTCAAAGAGTTAAGATGCATGTAGGCAATGTAACATGTACTTGGTATTCAAAAATGTTCAACATGAAAATTCAAGACCAAGTAATAAATTGCAACCTCAACAAAGGAATCCAACAATGACAACAACGACAATGATGTTAAACTAACATCCTATTAGTAATAAGCAGCAGTAAATGGTAAACAAGATTAGTAATCCAACACTTATAACGGAAAACAAAAATTAAACTAACTAACTAACTAAAAGAAATGGTGTTACATGATATTTGGTAGTGTTGGATGATGATTGAAGGGTGGAAAGAAGAGAAGAGAGAAGAAAGAAAGAAATGGAAAGAGGAGAAGAAAAGAAGGTGAGTGAAACAGGGCAATCCACGCGTGCGCGTCATGTGCGCGTAAGCGTGGATTGATGAAATGGAAGTGACGCGTATGTGTGCAGTGCACGTACGCATGCATGGCGAAGCAGAGAGTCGGTGCGGACGCACAAGGTACACGTTCGTGTGCCTTTGGCACAAAGTTGGCACACTTCCGGCACAACTCTCGGGTGAATGTATGGAGGGGTAGAAAAATTCAATCCACGCGTACGCGTACATGGCGCGTCCGCGTGGATGGTCGAAAATGCTTGAGGCACGCGTACGCGCCAGGTGCGCACACGCGCGGGTTGGTGCTCTATTTTTCAAAATTTTTTTTCTATGTCTTTGCACCAAACCAAGCATTCCCAACCTCCAAACAACTACCGAAATATCACAAAACCTTATTTGACCTACTAGACTCCCAATTAAATGCAACTAATCAAACAAAACATGAAATTAAATCTAAATTACCAATATTTACAAAGAGAAAAAGGGAAAGATGTTACCATGGTGGGGTGTCTCCCACCTAGCACTTTTGTTTATTGTCCTTAAGTTGGACTTATGGGGAGCTCTTCATCAAGGTGGCTTGTGCTTGAATCCATCCTTGAACATCCACCAATGCTTGGACTTCTATTGTGCTTCATCATTCAAAGTTAATAACTCCAAGCTTTGATGGAGTTCTTCACAAACCATAGGCTCCCAAAGTTGATCTTCCTTGTGCGATCCGGGATCCCACACTTTATTTTCACACCCGTCCTTGAGTTGATCATGGTGGTTTCCTCCGGGTGGCAAGAGAGATGAATTCTCATAGAAGTACCAAACTATCCTCCTAGACCCATCCAATTAAGCACTAGTCCAACCTTTACTCCTTGAAGCTTCAACCATAATGAGCCTTGATTTGCAACGCCAACCACGAAACATCTTTCTTTTACGCTTCATCCCACAAAGCATCCTAAGTTGACCATCCGTTTCAAGCAAGCCATATTCAAGTGGGATAATAAAGATAATAGAAATGAGTTTCATCCACTAAAATGAAGGTGTAGATGGCAACCTAGGCAAAGGTGATTCCAAGGGTCTTGCTAAAGCATATTCAATTCCCATCCTCCTTTTTCTAAAGACTTCCACCTCTCCACAAGATCTCTTAATTTCAATCCTTTGTTCAACAATTTTATCTAAACCTTTTCCTTTACTCAAATCATAAATGGGAGGACGAGAGAGATTTACCTTCACATTGCTTTCAAATCCAATGGGGGAAGGTTCTTCATGTTCAAAGGATTCTTCACAACTAAGACTTGGTGCTTGATCTTCCTCACTAAGGGAACTTAATTCTTGTTCTACCGCACCCAAGGCTTCATATGAGATATGCCTTGGAGGTTGTGCACATTCCTCCTTAGCATCAAATTCAATCATCTTGGAGGGGTTTTCTTCAATCCTAGACTCCCAAGGTGGTTCTGCATCTCCTAAGTCTTCAACCACTTCCTCCTCTTGTTCAATAATCTCTACCTCCTCCTCTTGTTGCATTTCTTGCTTTAACTCCTCTTCTTCACCTTGGAGCTTCAAGTTCACTCCCTCACTAAGCTCCTTTGTTGCTTCTCCACATTCCACAATGGAAGTGCCTTGATCGCATAGGCTTAGGCGAGATGAGACTATGTTGCCAATGGCTTCTACCATGATGGCCATTTTTGCTCTTAACTTCTCAAAATTCTTTTCATCCTCCTCGTGTTGCCTTAAGATATGAGATTCAAGATCCCTTAATTCTAGCATAGAGGCTTCATCAGGGGGTGATGGTGGAAGAGAGGGTTCATTGTTTGAGGGGAAGGTATTATAGTCGGAAGGTGGTTGTGGCGAAAAGTAGAATTCATCTTGTGGTTGAAAATTTGCATGCGTTGGAGGTGGTTCTACTTGGTAATAGTATGGAGGGGGTGGCTCTTGAAAATGTTGATGTTGGAGTGGTGGTGGCTCTATGTGTGGTTCATATGGCTCATATGATTGTTGGTATGGTGGGTATGGATTAGGGTCATATGAAGATGGTTGGTGAAAGGTGGCGTGTGAATATGGTTGATGGTTATGTTGGGGATATAGCTCATAGGCATATGGTGGTGGTTCTTGAAAGTCACAAGAGGATTCACCATAGCCATTGGATTGACATGCACCATAGAATGGCTCCTCTTCATAGTGCATTGGTGGAGGTTGTTGCCTTGAGGATTGATCATATGCATATGGCTCCTCCCACCATTGATTGTCCCATCCTTGATACACATCCTCATTGAAGTTCCCATTTCCTACAACATAGTTGTAATCACACTCATAGCCAAAGTGAGAATTCATAGTGAAAAGTGAAAATAAGAAATAAAAGCTATCAAGAAATAATGAAACAAAGTCCTAAAACTAGCAAAAACTAACAAGCAATCCAAAAATCAAGCTATTCATAATATTCACATATATACAATAACCAATAATATAACACCATTGCAACTCCCCGGCAACGGCGCCATTAATTTGACGAGTAAAAATCGTTGTCGGTCTAGAATTTCTCTTATAGAAAGAAGAATTTTCGTTGTAAGCATAGCTCTAAATCAACAAACAACTCTCGCATCAAATTAAATTTTAGGCTGTCACAAAGAACAATCCCCAAATAAGAATTAACCGGAGTATTTAGACTCCGGGTCGTCTCACGAGGAATTGCAATGAAGTGTATGATTATTGGCTATGAGGGGACAAGGGGGTTTTGATTTTGTTTATAAGGGGCGGAAAATAAATGACAAGAAAAGTAAATCATGCAAGTATTTAAAGAAGACAAGTAAATAAGAGAAAGTAAGTAATAAAAAGAGAGACATTCATAGCAAGGATTGAGATCATAGGCTTTCTATCCTAGTCATGCAATGATTAATTCATCTTATTTAGTCAACTCCAACAAATAGGGAGAAAGTCAAACAAGATTAATCAATCATATCACAATAATGAAAAAGAATTTATCTCATTACGTCATCTCCGACGAGTGAGGAAGGTATCATGTTATCCTCATACTCAGAGAAAGTCTAATAAGACTAGCTAATCTCAATCCAAAAGTCCTAATCAACTCACTAATTTAATTAGCAAAAGATTAGCGTCAATGGAAACAATATTAGCTAACAACTCTAGATCACCAACATGAGTTGGGTTTTCATGACTCAAGATTGTCCAATTACTCTTTCCAAGCCAAGAATGCTCAAAATTCTACTCTAAGATCCAACCAAGCATTTTGTCAAACACTTGGTGGGTGTATAAGGAAAGCATATTAAAATTGCAAGAAATATAAATCTACCAACTATCAATTGCAAGAAAAGTAAATCACAACTCAAATCAACATCAAAAGAACATCAAACATCAAATCTCATTAAAGAAAAATCCAAACCCAACAAGTGCATCCATGAATATAAAAGAAGCATAAAAGTAAAATTAACATGAGAACTAAGAGAATCAAGTAGTAAGAACAAGAAATTGTAGAAGAAACAATATGAAAACATGTAATTAAATCTAGATCTAAGATGGAAATTAACCTAACCTAATTCTAGAGAGGAGAGTGAGCTTCTCTCTCTAGAAACTAACCTACATGATGCTAATGCTACAAACAATTGCTCCTCCTTTGCCCAAGCTTGAATTCTGCATGAAATAGCATTAGAAATGAGTTGGGATGGGCCCAAAGTGCTTCAGAAATCGCTGGGGGGCGATTTCACATTAGTGGGCCACGTGCTCAATCGGCGCGCACGCGTACATGGCGCGTGCGCGCCCCTTAACGCGAAGCAACATATAGCAAAGTTTATATCATTTCGAAGCCCCGGATGTTATCTTTCCAACGCAACTGAAACCGCCTCATTTGGACCTCTGTAGCTCAAGCTATGGTCGATTGAGTGCAAAGAGGTCGGACTTAACAGCTTTACGGTTCCTTCATTTCTTCATGAGTTCTCCCACTTTGCATGCTTTTCTCCTCACTTCTTCCATCTAATACTTGCCCTATGAACCTGAAATCACTCAACAAATATATCAAGGCATCGAATGGAATTAAAGTGAATTAAAATTACCAATTTTAGGGCCTGAAAAGCATGTTTTCACATTTAAGCACAATTCAAGGGAGAATTACAAAACCATGCTATTTTATGGAATAAATGTGAGAAAAGGTGATAAAATTCCCCAAATTAAGCACAAGATAAACCACAAAATCGGGGTTTATCAGTGTGCGCCCAATCTAAATGAGGGTGAAGCTCCTGCAGTTCATCCCCTTGATGATCCTACTCAAAATGCCACAGACAATGTCGAACCTTCCAGATCAGAGAATGCTGCGCCTTTGGTTCTAGCCTCTACCACAAAGACCCTAATCTCCCTATACCTCGGCTGAATTGGTGTCTCGAGAAGTTCCCAACGAAGTCATGGATTAGTCGTCTAAGAGATGTATAATCAAGCTGGTGGTTCAGTGATCTCCTGTTACAGACTCACACTGAACCCATGTAGAATGAAGATGAGTGTCACGGATCATCCCATTCATAAGGTTGAAGAACGAAGATACATCTTAGAATAGAGTCACACACGAATTGAATAGAATAGTAGTACTTTTATTAATCCATGAAAATCAGCAGAGCTCCTAACCTTAACCTTAGGAGGTTAGTAACTCATACTGTACATAATAGTGTTCAAAAATAATGGGGGAGGAAGAAGATCCTAAACATGGTGGATCTTCTCCTATATATACTAATCTAATGACTAGGGATTACAGAAATAAGATATACTAAGTTGATAGTGCAAAAATCCACTTCTGGAGCCCACTTGGTGAGTGTTTGGGATAAGCTTAAGTGTTTCCCACGTTCTAATGTCCCTTAGGGGCGTTGAACGCTGGCTAGGGACCCCCTTTTGGGCGTTAAACTCCAGTTTCTCCCCAGTGGGCGCTGGACGCTAGGAATAGGACTGGTGGCTGGCGTTGAACGCCAGTTTTGGATCTTCATTTCCAAAACAAAGTATAGATTATTATATATTTTTGGAAAGCCCTAGATGTTAGCTTTTCATAGCCGTTGAGATCGTTTCATTTGGACCTCTGTAGCTCCAGAAAATCTCCTTCGAGTGCACAGAGGTCAGATCTTGACAGCATCTACAGTGCTTTCTCTGTCTCTGAAACAGACTTTTGCTCCAACTCCTCAATTTTAGCTAGAAAATACCTGAAATCACCATAAAACACACAAACTCAAAGTAGAGTCCAAAAATGTGAATTTTTCACTAAAACCTATAAAAACTTAATAAAACTTAAACAAAACATAATGAAAACTATATGAAAATAATGCCAAAAAGTGTATAAAATATCCGCTCATCAGCACTACACCAACCTTTGAATTTCAACTTTGATCTCTCAACCATAATAAAACTTGAATGTCAATTCCAACCACTAACCATCTCCCTTATGCTCTTAAAGCCACAAAGAGCTCTAAGTTGACCATCCGTCTCAAGCCAACCATATTCAAGCAGAATAAGAAAGCTTAGGGATAAGAGATTTACCTACTTGAATGAAAGAATAGATGGTGATGGCTTGGAGAGAGGTGTTTCCAATGGTCTTGCAAGTTCCACTCCTTTGTTCTCTTCTTGATTTACCTCCACCTTTTGGCTACTTTCATCCAATTCAATCTCTTACCAAGGGTATGGGAGGTTGTGCACATTCTTATATGACCTCTATTTCATGTCCAATAGGAGAGGATTCAACAAAATCATTGAGGTGATTAGTTAGTGTAGATAAAAAATCATCAATAATTGAATCCATTTCTTGATCAACCTCTCCAAACTCTTCAACAATGATATTCTTTGGAGGTGGTACATGATGAGCGGATATTTTATACGCTTTTTGGGGTTAATTTCATATAGTTTTTAGTATGTTTTAGTTAGTTTTTAGTTTATTTTCATTAGTTTTTAGGAAAAATTCATATTTATGGATTTTACTATGAGTTGTGTGTTTTTCTGTAATTTTAGGTATTTTTCTGGCTGAAATTGAGGGAGCTGAGCAAAAATCTGATTCAGGCTGAAAAAGGACTGCTGATGCTGTTGGATTCTGACCTCCCTGCACTCAAAGTGAATTTTCTGGAGCTAAAGAACTCGAAATTACGTGCTTCCAATTGCGTTGGAAAGTAGACATCCAGGGCTTTCCAGCAATATATAATAGTCCATACTTTGCTCAAGGATAGATGACGTAAACTGGCGTTCAACGCCAGTTCTCTGCCCAATTCTGGCGTCCAGCGCCAGAAAAGGATTAAAAGTTGGAGTTCAACACCAGAAATGGATCCAAACCTGGCGTTGAACGCCCAAAATGGCCTTATGCACGTGAATTGCTTAAGTCTCAGCCCCAGCACACACCAAGTGGGCCCCAGAAGTGGATCTCTATACCATCTGCTATAGTTTACTCATTTTTCTGTAAACCTAGGCTACTAGTTTAGTATTTAAACAACTTTTAGGGACTTATTTTGTACCTCATGACATTTAGATCAAAACTTTGTACTCTTTGACGGCATGAGTCTCTAAACCCCATTGTTGGGGGTGAGGAGCTCTGCTGTGTCTCGATGAATTAATGCAAGTATTTCTGTTTTCCATTCAAACATGCGTGTTCCTATCTAAGATATCCATTCGCGCCTAACTATGGAGAAGGTGATGATCAGTGACACTCATCACCTTCCTCAATCCATGAATGTGTGTCTGACAATCACCTCCGTTCTACATCAGATTGAATGAATATCTCTTAGATTCCTTAATCAGAATCTCCGTGGTATAAGCTAGATTGATGGCGGTATTCATGAGAATCCGGAAAGTCTAAACCTTGTCTGTGGTATTCCGAGTAGGATTCAGGGATTGAATGACTGTGACGAGCTTCAAACTCGTGAGTGCTGGGCATAGTGACAGACGCAAAAGGAGGGTGAATCCTATTCCAGCATGATCGGGAACCTCAGATGATTAGCCGTGCTGTGACAGAGCATTTGGACCATTTTCACAAGAGGAGGGGATGTAACCATTGACAACGGTGATGCCCCAACACACAGCTTGCCATAGAAGGACGTGCGTGCATGAATCAGAGAACAGAGGAAAGCAGAGATTCAGAAGACAAAGCATCTCCAAAACTCCAACATATTCTCCATTACTGCATAACAAGTAACTTTTAACCCATGCTCTCTTGTTCATTCGCAATTCAATTGATAAATATAATTGACTTCCTGACTAAGAATTGCAAAATAACCATAGATTGCTTCAAACCAACAATCTCCGTGGGATTCGACCCTTACTCACGTAAGGTATTACTTGGACGACCCAGTACACTTGCTGGTTAGTGGTACGAGTTGTGAAAAGTGTGATTCACAATTCGTACACCAAGTTTTTGGCGCCGCTGCCGGGGAAAGAAAGAGCAATGAATTTTACATAATCAAAGTGTAATCACAATTTCTGCGCACCAAGTTTTTGGCGCCGTTGCCGGGGATTGTTCGTGTTTGGACAACTAACGGTTTATTTTGTTGCTTAGATTAGGAAAAATTTCCCTTTTTAGTTTAGAGTCTCTTATTATTGTCGTGTTAAAATTTTAGAATCCTTATTTTCTTTTTTAAAATCTTTTTCAAAAAAAATTTTTCTATTAAATCCTGTGCCAAACTTTAAGTTTGGTGTTTTCTTGTTGATTTTTCTGTGTTTTTCAAAAATTTTAGTTTGGTTTTCTAAAAATTTTAAGTTTGGTGTTCTTCCTTCATGTTCTTGTGTTCTTGTGAGTCTTCGAAGTGTTCTTGAGTTTTCCTTGTGTCTTGATCTTAAAATTTTTAAGTTTGGTGTTCCTTGGTGTTTTCCCTCCAAAATTTTCGAAAACTAGGAGCATTAGATCTAAAAATTTTAAATCTTGTGCTATTTTATTGTTTTTCTCTTTCCTCACTAAATTCAAAAATATCTTTTCTCTCTATTTCTAAAACAAATTTTCGAAATTTATTTCTAAAATTCAGATTTTTTTTTCAAAATTTAAAATCTTTTTCAAATCATATCTTTTTCAAAATAATATTTCCTAACCACTTCCTCTCTCCTCAATTTTTCGAAAATCTTCACCATTTTTATTTATCTTTATCTTATTTTCAAAAATAAATAAATAAATAAATAAAAATATTTTCTCTATTTTACATCATCTCCCTTTCTCCATCATGGACCTAAGCAGAAATGAACAGTCCAGGAGGACTCTGGGGTCATATTCTAACCCCTCTACTACTTCATATGGGAGTAGCATCTGCATACCCTCCATTGGAGTCAGTAGCTTTGAGTTGAATCCTCAACTCATTATCATGGTGCAGCAAAGTTGCCAGTATTCCGGTCTTTCACAGGAAGAACCTACAGAGTTTCTGGCACAGTTTCTACAGATTGCTGACACAGTACATGATAAAGAAATAGATCAGGATGTCTACAGACTATTACTGTTTCCATTTGCTGTAAAAGATCAAGCTAAGAGGTGGTTGAATAACCAACCTAAGGCCAGCATAAGGACATGGAAACAGCTGACAGAAAAATTCCTGAATCAATACTTTCCCCCAAAACGAATGACACAGCTAAGGCTGGACATCCAAGGCTTTAAACAAGGAGATAGTGAATCTCTTTATGATGCCTGGGAGAGATACAGAGAGATGCTACGAAAATGCCCTTCTGAAATATTTTCAGAGTGGGTTCAGTTAGACATCTTCTATTATGGGCTTGCTGAAGGAGCTCAGATGTCTCTAGATTACTCAGCTGGTGGATCTATCCACATGAGAAAGACAATTGAAGAGGCTCAAGAGCTCATTGATACAGTTGCCAAGAATCAGCATCTGTACCTAAGCAGTGACCCTTCCATGAAAGAAGAGGTTAAAACAGCAACTGCTGAACTCAATCCTGTAAAACAAGCTGCTGAATTTAATCAGCAACTGGACTTTCTAACAAAGCAGTTAGCCGAATTCAAAGATAGACTACAAGAGACAAGGATGTCTAATATACATATGGAAGAACAGTTTAAGCAAACAAAGCAGCAGCTGTCAAGGCAAATAATAGAAGAATGCCAAGCAGTTCAATTAAGAAGTGGGAAAACATTAAATACCCCACCTCAAGGAAGCAAAAAGCTAAGAAATGAGCAAACCACCCAACATTCACCTGAGGACAGTAAGAGCCCAGGGAAAAGTAATTTTGGAACCAAAACGCCAGAAATTTGGTGGAAGGCTGGCGCTGAACGCCCAGACCATGCTCAGGACTGGCGTTCAATGCCAGAAACAAGGCAGGACTGGCGTTCAACGCCAGAAATAGGCAAGGATCTGGCGTTGAACGCCCAAAATGGGCAAGATTTGGCGCTGAACGCCCAAAATGGGCACAATTCTGGCGTTCAGACGCCAGGAACAGACAAGGAGCTGGCGTCCAATTTCACTCCAGCTTTTAACCCTGGCATTCAATTGCCAGTAAGGGATCAGACACACACAAATGCTGATAACAACCCCTCTAAGAAGGCCTCTTCAACCACTTCTGTAGGCAATAAACCTACAGCAACTAAGGTTGAGGAATATAAAGCAAAGATACCTTATCCTCAAAAACTCCAGAAAGAGGAGCAGGATAAGCAATTTGCTCGCTTTGCAGATTACCTCAGGACTCTTGAAATAAAGATTCCATTTGCAGAAGCACTTGAGCAAATACCTTCTTATGCCAAGTTCATGAAAGAGATCTTGAGTCATAAAAAGGATTGGAGAGAAATAGAAAGAGTTCTCCTCACTGAAGAATGCAGTGCAGTCATTCTAAAGAGCTTTCCTGAAAAGCTTAAAGACCCTGGGAGTTTTCTGATACCATGCATATTAGAAGGTAATTGCACCAAGACAGCTTTATGCGATCTTGGGGCAAGCATCAACCTAATACCTGCATCCACTATCAGAAAGCTTGGTTTAACTGAAGAAGTTAAACCAACCCGGATATGTCTCCAACTTGCTGATGGCTCCACTAAATACCCATCAGGCGTGATTGAAGACATGATTGTCAGGGTTGGGCCATTCGCCTTTCCCACTGACTTCGTTGTGCTAGAAATGGAGGAGCACAAGAGTGCTACTCTCATTCTAGGAAGACCCTTCCTAGCGACTGGACGATCCCTCATTGACGTCCAACAGGGGGAAATAACCCTGAGAGTCAATGATGATGAGTTTAAGTTGAACGCTGTCAAAGCCATGCAGCATCCAGACACATCAACAGACTGCATGAAAGTTGATCTTATTGACTCCTTGGTAGAAGAGATCAACATGGCTGAGAGTCTCGAATCAGAGTTGGAAGACATCTTTAAAGATGTTCAGCCTGATTTGGAGGATTCAGAGGACATGAAAGAGCCTCTGAAATCTCTTCTGGAAGAGGAAAAACCTCCTAAACCCGAGCTCAAGCCATTACCACCATCCTTGAAATATGCATTTCTGGGAGAAGGTGACACTTTTCCAATGATCATAAGCTCTGCTTTAAATTCACAGGAAGAGGAAGCACTTATTCAAGTGCTAAGGACACACAAGACAGCTCTTGGGTGGTCCATAGGTGACCTTAAGGGCATAAGCCCAGCTAGATGCATGCACAAAATCTTATTGGAGGATAATGCTAAACCAGTGGTTCAACCACAGAGACGGCTAAATCCAGCCATGAAGGAAGTGGTGCAGAAAGAGGTCACCAAATTACTAGAGGCTGGGATTATTTATCCTATTTCTGATAGCCCCTGGGTGAGCCCTGTCCAAGTCGTCCCAAAAAAGGGAGGCATGACAGTGATTCATAATGAAAAAAATGAACTGGTTCCCACAAGAACAGTTACAGGGTGGCGCATGTGTATTGACTACAGAAGGCTCAATACAGCCACCAGAAAGGATCATTTTCCTTTACCATTCATAGACCAGATGCTAGAAAGACTAGCAGGTCATGATTATTACTGCTTTTTAGATGGCTACTCAGGCTATAACCAGATTGCAGTAGATCCTCAGGATCAAGAGAAAACAACATTCACATGTCCATCTGGAGTGTTTGCTTATAGAAGGATGCCATTTGGGCTGTGTAATGCGCCTGCAACCTTCCAGAGATGCATGCTCTCTATTTTCTCTGATATGGTGGAAAAATTTCTGGAAGTCTTCATGGATGACTTCTCAGTATATGGAGACTCATTCAGCTCCTGTCTTGATCACCTGAAACTTGTTCTAAAAAGATGCCAAGAGACCAACCTAGTTTTAAACTGGGAAAAATGTCACTTCATGGTGACTGAAGGGATTGTTCTTGGGCATAAAATCTCAAACAAGGGAATAGAGGTGGATCAAGCAAAAATAGAGGTAATTGAAAAATTACCACCACCTGCCAATGTTAAGGCAATCAGAAGCTTTTTGGGGCATGCAGGATTCTATAGGAGGTTTATAAAGGATTTTTCAAAAATCGCAAAACCTCTAAGCAATCTGCTAGCTGCTGATACGCCATTTGTGTTTGACACAGAGTGCCTGCAGGCGTTTGAAACACTGAAATCTAAGCTGGTCACAGCACCAGTTATTTCTGCACCAGACTGGACATTACCATTTGAGCTAATGTGTGATGCCAGTGATCACACCATTGGTGCAGTGTTGGGACAGAGGCATGACAAGCTTCAGCACGTTATTTATTACGCTAGTCGCATTCTAAATGATGCCCAGAAAAATTACACAACCACAGAAAAAGAATTACTTGCAGTGGTTTACGCCATTGACAAGTTCAGATCATACTTAGTAGGATCAAAAGTGATTGTGTATACTGATCATGCTACCCTTAAATATCTACTCACAAAGCAGGATTCAAAACCCAGGCTCATCAGATGGGTGTTGTTTCTGCAAGAGTTTGATATAGAAATAAGAGACAGAAAAGGGACAGAGAACCAAGTGGCTGATCATCTGTCCCGGATAGAGCCAGTAGAAGGGACACCCCTCCCCTCTCTTGAGATCTCTGAGACTTTTCCGGATGAGCATTTATTTGCCATTCAGGAAACACCATGGTTTGCCGATATTGCAAACTATAAAGCTTCAAGGTTCATACCCAAGGAGTACAACAGGATACAAAAGAAAAAATTAATTACTGATGCAAAGTACTACTTGTGGGATGAACCTTATCTCTTTAAGAGATGTGCAGACGGAATAATTCGTAGGTGTGTGCCTAGAGAAGAAGCACAGAGGATCCTGTGGCATTGCCACGGATCTCAATATGGAGGCCATTTCGGAGGTGAGCGAACAGCCACCAAGGTCCTCCAATGTGGCTTCTATTGGCCCACACTCTATAAAGATTCCCAAGAGTTTGTACGTAACTGTGACAGTTGCCAAAGAGCTGGTAATCTGCCCCATGGTTACGCCATGCCTCAACAAGGAATCTTGGAAATTGAGTTGTTTGACGTATGGGGAATTGACTTTATGGGACCTTTCCCACCATCATACTCAAAAACTTATATTCTGGTGGCAGTTGACTATGTATCAAAATGGGTTGAGGCCATTGCCACACCCACCAATGATACTAAAATAGTGCTGAAGTTCCTCTAGAAACATATCTTTAGCAGGTTTGGTGTCCCTAAAGTACTCATCAGTGATGGGGCACTCACTTCTGCAATAAACAGCTTTACTCTGCCATGGTTCGGTATGGAATTCGCCATAAGGTGGCTACTCCATATCATCCACAAACTAATGGGCAAGCTGAAGTCTCTAACAGAGAATTAAAGAGAATCCTAGAATGGACAGTAAGTACCCGTAGAAAGGATTGGGCATGGAGCTTCGATGATGCTCTGTGGGCTTACAGAACAGCATTCAAGACCCCTATAGGGACCTCTCCATACCAACTTATGTATGGTAAGGCATGTCACCTGCCCGTGGAACTGGAACATAAAGCCTACTGGGCAACCAGATTCCTAAACTTTGATGCCAAATTAGTAGGAGAAAAAAAATTGCTCCAGCTAAATGAGCTAGAGGAATTCAAATTCACAGCTTTCGAAAATGCTAAGCTTTATAAAGAGAAATAAAAAAAGTGGCATGACAGAAAGCTGTCATCTAGAATCTTTGAGCCAGGACAGAAGGTTCTGCTGTTCAACTCTAGACTCAGGCTATTCCCCGGGAAATTGAAATCCCGGTGGAGGGGACCATACGTGATTACAAGTGTATCACCATATGGTTATGTGGAGCTTCAAGATATCGATTCTAATAAGAGGTTCATTGTCAATGGACAGAGAATCAAACACTATCTTGAAGGCAGCATTGAGCAAGAGTGCTCAAGGCTGAAGCTAGACTAAAAGCTCAGCAAGGTCCAGCTAAAGACAATAAAGAAGCGCTTGCTGGGAGGCAACCCAGCCATGGGGCATCAATCCTCTAAGAATTTTTCCCTATTTCTATTTTTATTTTTATTTGTTTATATAGAGTTCATTGATGACAAGGTAAAGAATCAATTGCATAAGTTCACAGGGTTACAGAAGGAATCTGCACACAAAACAGAGAAAAAGAGCTCACTGGCAAGAAAACGCCAGTAAGAGCCTATTTTGGGCGTTCAGCGCCCAAAAGGGGCAGCCAGTGGGTGCTGAACGCCAGTAAGGGTAGCAATCTGGCGTTCAACGCCAGAAAAGGGCAACAACTGGGCCAGGAGATCAGCATTTGAGCGTTGAACGCCCAAAACAGGCAGTGTTTGGGCGTTCAAACGCCAGGATGGCAGGGAGGAGGCAAACTCATCTTTCTTCATATTTTTTCATTCTAATCTTGATTTTCATACTTCAATTCATGATTTCTTGCATAAACATGTTAAGAACCCTGATTTCTAAAATCCCTAATTTCTAAAAATCCTACTTTAAAAATATCAAATGTATCTTAATCCATAAGCACCAAGTCTCTTTGCAAATTCAATCCAACTCTTTTCAAATCCTATTTTCAAAACAAATCTAATTTTTTCCAACTAATATCTTTTTCAAATCTCCACATTATCTTTTTCAAAATCTAGATTTATCTTTTTCAAAAATCTTTCATATCTTTTTAATTTTAAACTATATCCTCTCTTATCATATCTTCTATCTTATCTTTTCCAAATCAATCTTTTTATCATATCTTTATCTCTTTTTTCGAAAACCCACCCTCCCTCCCTTTAAATTTGAGTTCGGCCTCCCTCCCCTCCCATCAACAATTGCACCTAGCTCTCCTTCTTTCCCTCTCCTTTCTTTTCTTTTGCTTAAGGACAAGCAAACCTCTAAGTTTGGTGTGTTTATCCGTGATCACTAATATCATGGCTCCTAAAGGAAAATAACCCACTCCAAGAGGCAAGAAAGAGAGCGTTCCAAAACCACTTTGGAATCAAGGGAAGTTCTTATCTAAAGAACATTCAGACCATTATAATAAAATAATGGGTCTGAGATCAGTGATCCCGGAAGTTAGATTCGATCTGAAAGAAGATGAATATCTGGAGATCCAGGAGCAAATTCAAATCAGGAACTGGGAAGTCCTAGCTAATCCTGAAACGAAAGTGGGAAGGAATATGATCCAGGAGTTCTATGCTAATATGTGGCAGACTGACAAGCAAAAACTATTTGGAACTGTTTTCTATAAATATCGGACCATGGTCAGAGGAAAGATTGTTCATACCAATCTTGACAAGATCAGAGAGATCTTAAAGCTATCTCAGCTGAACTCTACAAAATTGCTAACAAAAATTCTAAAGAAGCCAGGTTGGCTTATCCAAACGTGATTTCTCTGCTCTGCAAGGACGCTGGGGTAAGGATGGGAATAACTGAGTATATCTCAGTTGAGAAACCAATCACCAAAGTATCAATGGAAAAATAACAAGCGCAGGATGATCCTACCAAGAAGAAAACACAGTAATCTCTCCCAGAAATCCCTCAATCTGAATACTGGGAGTATCTTGAGACGTCTGTTACCAAGATACGGGAAGCTATGGAACAAATAATGAAAGAACAGAAGGAGCACAGTCAAATTCTCACCTATATGTTTAAAGAACAAGAGGAGCAAGGGCGTGACTTGAGGGACTTGAAGCGCCAGAAGTTATCTCTTGAAGGACCAAGCACCCCAAAGATCAGAGGAACACCCGTTTCCCAGAACTAAGGTTGTTAAATTCCAATTTCTGCTTTAACTCTGTGATAGTGTCGTTATAGAAGTTCACCTTAGGAGTCATATAGTAGTAATTAGTATCTATTTTGATTTTATCTCCAATTAAGCCATAGTTTATTTTTCTCATCATCAGCAAACATGAATAAAATAGTAGATCTTTTGAATAAGAGGCAATAAAATTTCGAGTTTTAATAAGGGAAATTCTAATTAGTTACATGTGGTGGCAATACTTTCTGTCTTCTGAATGAATGCTTGAACCGTGCATATGTCTTTTGAATTTGTTGTTTAAGACTGTTAAATATGTTGGCTCTTGAAAGAATGGTGAACATGAGACATGTTATTGATAATCTGAAAAATCATAAAAATGATTCTTGAAGCAAGAAAAAGCAGCAAAAAAAAAAAGAGAAAAGCAGAAAAAGCCAATAGCCCTTAAAATCAAAAGGCAAGGGTAATAAAAAAGGATCCCAAGGCTTTGAGCATCAGTGGATAGGAGGGCCTAAGGGAATAAAATCCTGGCCTAAGCGGCTAAATCAAGCTGTCCCTAACCATGTGCTTGTGGCGTGAAGGTGTCAAGTGAAAACTTGAGACTGAGCGGTTAAAGTCAAGGTCCAAAGCAGAAAGAAGAGTGTGCTTAAGAACTCTGGACACCTCTAATTGGGGACTTTAGCAAAGCTGAGTCACAATCCAAAGGGTTCACCCAATTATGTGTCTGTGGCATTTATGTATCCGGTGGTAATACTGGAAAACAAAGTGCTTAGGGCCACGGCCAAGACTCATGAAATAGCTGTGTTCAAGAATCATCATACTAAAATAGGAGAATCAATAACACTATCTAAATTCTAAGTTCTTATAGATGCCAATCACTCTGAGCTTCAATGGATAAAGTGAGATGCCAAAAATGTTCGGAAGCAAAAAGCTACTAGTCCCGCTCATCTAATTAGAATCTGAGCTTCACTCAAAAACTCTGAGATATTATTGCTTCTCAAACTATTAGTCTTCTATTTTATTTGTCTAGTTGCTTGAGGACAAGCAACAGTTTAAGTTTGGTGTTGTGATGAGCGGATATTTTATACGCTTTTTGGGGTTAATTTCATATAGTTTTTAGTATGTTTTAGTTAGTTTTTAGTTTATTTTCATTAGTTTTTAGGAAAAATTCATATTTCTGGACTTTACTATGAGTTGTATGTTTTTCTGTAATTTCAGGTATTTTTCTGGCTGAAATTGAGGGAGCTGAGCAAAAATCTGATTCAGGCTGAAAAAGGACTGCTGATGTTGTTGGATTCTGACCTCCCTTCACTCAAAGTGAATTTTCTGGAGCTACAGAACTCGAAATGGCGTGCTTTCAATTGCGTTGGAAAGTAGACATCCAGGGCTTTCCAGAAATATATAATAATCCATACTTTGCTCAAGGATAGATGACGTAAATTGGCATTCAACGCCAGTTCTCTGCCCAATTCTGGCGTCCAGCGCCAGAAAAGGATTAAAATTTGGAGTTCAACGCCAGAAATGGATCCAAACCTGGCATTGAACGCCCAAAATGGCCTTATGCACGTGAATTGCTTAAGTCTCAGCCCCAGCACACACCAAGTGGGCCCCAGAAGTGGATCTCTATACTATCTGCTATAGTTTACTCATTTTTCTGTAAACCTAGGCTACTAGTTTAGTATTTAAACAACTTTTAGAGACTTATTTTGTATCTCATGACATTTAGATCAAAACTTTGTACTCTTTGACGGCATGAGTCTCTAAACCCCATTGTTGGGGGTGAGGAGCTCTGCTGTGTCTCGATGAATTAATGCAAGTATTTCTGTTTTCCATTCAAACATGCGTGTTCCTATCTAAGATATCCATTCACGCCTAACTATGGAGAAGGTGATGATCAGTGACACTCATCACCTTCCTCAATCCATGAACGTGTGTCTGACAATCACCTCCGTTCTACATCAAATTGAATGAATATCTTTTAGATTCCTTAATCAGAATCTCCATGGTATAAGCTAGATTGATGGCGGCATTCATGAGAATCCGGAAAGTTTAAACCTTGTCTGTGGTATTCTGAGTAGGATTCAGGGATTGAATGACTATGACGAGCTTCAAACTCGTGAGTGCTGGGCGTAGTGACAGACGCAAAAGGAGGGTGAATCCTATTCCAGCATGATCGGGAACCTCAGATGATTAGCCGTGCTGTGACAGAGCATTTGGACCATTTTCACAAGAGGAGGGGATGTAACCATTGACAACGGTGATGCCCCAACACACAGCTTGCCATAGAAGGACGTGCGTGCATGAATCAGAGAAAAAAGAAAAGCAGAGATTCAGAAGACAAAGCATCTCCAAAACTCCAACATATTCTCCATTACTGCATAACAAGTAACTTTTAACCCATGCTCTCTTGTTCATTCGCAATTCAACTGATAAATATAATTGACTTCCTGACTAAGAATTGCAAAATAACCATAAATTGCTTCAAACCAACAATCTCCATGGGATTCGACCCTTACTCACGTAAGGTATTACTTGGATGACCCAGTGCACTTGCTGGTTAGTGGTACGAGTTGTGAAAAGTGTGATTCACAATTCGTGCACCAGTACACTAGCCTCCTCAACATCAATTTCGAGCTTCTCAGAAAGGGGATCTATAACTTTTGGTTCCCATGGACTTTCAATATCTCCTAAGTCTTCAGCCACTTCTTCCTCTTCAACAATTACAGCTTCCTCTAATTGTTCCAATACAAAGTCTCATTCCTCATTTTTCACCGGAGTTTCTAACCTCTTTTTCATGCTCCACTCTTCATTTGATTCTTCACATGTGACCATGGGAGTGCTTTAAGTGTCTAAGAGTTGTGAGATTAAGTTGCTTGCTACCTTGGTCAAGGTAGCCATGGATTCATCTTGCCTCCTTAGAGCTTCAAGTCTCTCTTAAACAATGGTGCGACATTCTCTTAGCTCTTAGATATATGAAATGAGAGTGTCATTCATGAGTGTTTGAAGTGGATATGAGGGTTCATTATTTGGGAGAAATGGTTCATAATAGAAAAGTGATTCATCTTGGTAAAGGCATGGAGATTGTGTATATGGAGGTGGTTCTTGGGGGTAATTATGTTGGAATTGTTGTGGTTCTATGTATGGTTCATATGGCTCATATGGTTGTTGGTATAATGGATATGGGTTAGGATCATATGGAGGTGTTTGATGGTATGAGACTTGTGAGTATGGTGGTTGAGGGCTATATTGAAGAGGGGGTTCATAGGTATATGGTGGTTGTGGTTGATAACCACAAGGAGGTCCACCATAACCATTAAATTGGTATGCATCATAGAATGGCTCATGCTCATAGTACATTGGAGGATGTTGTTTCCATGAAGATTGGTCATATTCTTGAGACTCCTCCACCTTTGATTTTTTCATCCTTGATGCATGCTCTTATTGTAATTTCCATTTCCTACAACATAGTTAGAACCAAACTCATAGCTAAAATGGTGAGAATTCATAGTAGGAATAGAAAATAAAAATGAACACTAATAAGAAATAAGCAAACAAAGTCCTAAAACTAGCAAAACTAACAATCAATCCAAAAATCAAGCTATTCACAATATTAACATATATACAATAACCAATAACAAGGCACACATTTGCAATTCTCCGATAACGGTGCCAAAATCGGTTAGGAAATTTCACAAAATACTTCCGTTGATAGTATAGTTCCAAACCAACAATTAACCTACAATCAAAGTTAAATTTGTTTGTCACTTAAGTCAAACCTAATAAAAACTGAGAGTATTTAAACTTCGGGTAGTCTCTTAAGAAATTGCAGGGAAGTGTGCATATTATTAGTTATGAGGTATTTTTTGGATTTTGGAATGATGAGCAAGAAACGTAAATAATAAGAAAATAAGCTATCAACTAAGAAAGGTCTTGGCAAGAGGTGAGAATTGGAATTCCTATCCTCATTATCATCCTCAATTGTGATGGTAGTTGTCTTTTTCTCTCACTTAGTTATCCTCTAACAATTGAAAGAAAGTCAAGTGAGCAAAGTTAACTCTAGTTCACAAGTCCTAATCAAAGATTAACTTTAGTGGAATTTAAGCTAACTAGAAATTCTCAATCACCAATCAACAAAAGAATTTGATAACTCAAGAGTCTCCAATTACTCAACCCAAGTCAAGAATACAAAATTCAACTCTAAAATCCAACCAAGCATTTTATCAAACACTTGGAAGGCATAAAAGGAAAGCATAGTAAATTAGCAAGAAATAATAAAATCTAAACTACCCAATGCAAGAAAACAATAATAACAACTTAATTAAGCATTAATAAACAAAGAAACATCAAATTGCATTAATAGAAAATGGAAATCCAACAAGAGTCATGAACATAAAAGTAACAAAATAAAGGAAATAGCAAATAAAAATAAAAGAACAAAGATGTAAGAACAATAAATTGCAAGGGAACTAAATCAAAGCAACAATTAAAATCTTAACCTAAGAGAAATCTAACCTAAATCTACCCTAATTCTAGAGAGAAGAGAGAGCTTCTCTCTCTAGAATTCTAATCTAAAACATGGTAAAAACCTAAACTATGACTACTTCCTTCATCCCCCTTCAATTCTTCGGTTCAACAGCATCAGAAATGAGTTGATCTGGGCCTCAATGAGCTCAGAAATTGCCCCCAACGTGTTTCTTTAATGAAGTCACGTGACAAGTGTCACGTGTATACATGGGTTACGCGTACAAGTCGCTTGACAAACCTCTGGTCATGCGTACGCGTGGGTCACCCGTATGTGTGACTGGGAAGACTTCCAAAACTTTATTTCTTCATGAATTCTCCACTTTTTTACATGCTTTTTCTTCATTTCTTCAATCCAATCTTTGCCTTCTAAACTTGAAAGCACTTAACAAATACATCAAGATATCGAATAGAATTAAAGTAATAAAATTTAGCAATTTTAGGGCCTAAAAAGTATGTTTTTACTTTTAAGCAAAATTTAGGTGAAATTCACAAAACCATGCTATTTCATTGAATAAATGTGAGAAAAGTTGATAAAATCCACCAAATTCAACACAAGATAAACCATAAAATTGTGATTTATCAAGTTGCTAGTGTCAGATTCTCGCTTACAGCGAGAAACATTGGCTCACCATCCATTGGTTCATCACCTCCTCGGCTCACTGACCTGCAAATCACCATAACGAAAGCAATATAAAAAATAATTTGTGCAACTTTTTGAGATAAATAATTATTTTTAAACAAAAAGTGTTAATAAATTATTACTTATTTCTACAGTGGCAATAGGGCTCTATGGGGCGGGGACCCCTTTTCCATCCCTGTCCCTATTTAGTAAAACGTCCCTCATTTCTGTCTATCTTCAACACAGGTTCCCATTTATTTTTTTCGCGAGGAAGGCAGATACCGGTGGATATCCATGGATATTAAGCTTCAAAAAAATTGAAAAAATTAACACAATCATAATTCCTTGAGCTCGGTGTCTTGGAGTCTGCTTTTCTTTTGTCAGTCGCTGCTTCTTCTAACCCACCACTGTCATGCTCGTCGCCTGGCCTCTGTCTCTGGTGCACTTTTGTCCCTTTGCTCAGAAGTTAGAACAAAGGTTTATAATTCTGCTAGTGCTACTTAGATTGGTTTATTTGTTTTTGTTTGAATTTTTCGTTCTTGGTTCTTTGTTCTTCAATTTAGGATTCTACTGCTGTTAGTGCTGTGCAGATTGAATTATTGAATGATTAGCTATGTTCATTACTACTGTGCAGTATTGTACGCTGTTTTGTTGCCTTTGTTTTGTGTTGTGCTAAAAATAATTTAGCTGAAATTATGCTCATTGTTAATCTTTGAAAAATCTTATTAGTCTTCGTTAAAATTATGTTGAAATTATGTTGAAAATTATGCTTATTGTTTCTGCTCATTGTTAATCTTTGTTAAAATTATGTTGAAAGTTATTGAGCGTAGTAAAACTACTTTAACTAATAATGGTTAGCAGCAACTCAAACTAAAAAGTCTGGAATGTTGTCTTAATACCTCAAGAATAGTTAACAAGGGTATATGTATAAATAGGGATTAGTTTGTTAGACCTTTGTGATTCTTTTTATTTTGTAAAACGTTTCTTACTTAAACAAAAATACTCCATTAGTTCATCAGGATTTCCTTTTCTTTTTCCCGCTACTAGTTCTTGTTTTCATTATCACTTATTCTTGTTGTTCTATATTACTTAGTATTAGCAGTCTTTATTTTCTCTTTCAAAGTATGCTGAAAATTATGTTGAAATTATGCTCATTGATATTGCTCACTATTAATCTTTGTTAAAATTATGCTGAAACTTTGTTAAAACTTGTTAGTCTTTGGATATCAGTTTTTTGTTATTTGACTTTTGAATTTGTATTAAGATAAGATCATAAGCCTTATATTGATATAGTATTTTAAATTTGAGTGATATTTTAAGATTTATATTAAACTATAGTTATATTTTAGTATGCTTATTTATATTTTATTCATTATTTTATTATAAACAGTTTTTCTGGTTGAACTACGGTTGAACCAATTAGACTAGTAAATTAGTGAACTAGTAACTAGAACGGTTTGATGACTGGTTCGGTTTTCAAAACCTTGGTAATGGACACAAACTTGAATAATTAGTTATTGCAGATTTAAATATTATACACATCATTAAAAAAACTATTAAACATACACTTACATAAAGATATTTAAGTAATTTTTTGTGGGAATGTTATAAATCCCCGTGGGATGGGTATCTCAATCCCCGCCCCGTCTCCATTTATTTGCGGGTTCGGGTCCCTGACCCATGGAGATTTTGTGGATCCCTATTAGCTCTCCCTCGTGGGTAATTTCCGTGGATATATGTGGATGCGAGTTTTTTTTCGTCCCTACTTATTTCATACTGGAAGGGAATGAAAATTTGAATATCTATTATATTATATTACAATTGAATTTCTGTACTGATGCACGAAAATCTGTATCGCTAAAAATTTCCCTCGACAAGTATACCGAATTGTTGTCAAGTAAAAACTCAGAATAGAGTGAGGTCAAATCCCACAGGGATTGATTGGTTGAGCAACTTTAATTAGAAGAGTGTTCTAGTTGAACTAAGCAAAATTGAATTGAGAATTGCAAAAAATTTAAATGGCGGAAAACGTAAATAGCAAGGAATGTAAATAACTGAAAATAAATTGCAGAATGTAAGGAGCAGAAATTAAATTGCAGAAACTTAAATGGGAATGGGGATGATTGAGCATAAATGTAAACATCAAAAATTAAAGAATGGGAGAGATCAGAATGGGGAGGTTCATTGGGCTTAGGAGATATTGCATTCTCCGGATCAAGTTCATTCTCATCACTTCCTCAATCAATGCATTCATCGATATTCTTGGCAATCTTAGGTGATTGGATCCCAATGTCTTAGCAATCCAGTCTTTCTAAGCTTGAACAATTACCCAATGTCTTGATTTAATTGCTCATGGGAAGAGATGAAGTACGATCACTGATTAGACCACATCTTTTTCTAGATCAAAGTATTGGTAGGATTACATGTCAATATATCCATCCAACCCCCAACCCAGTCCAACATGAGAAAGCATTTCTAGCATGATTTCCTCATTCCTCTTTCAAGGTTCCGAGAAAATCCAAGTATGAACAATTTCTCTTTCGAGACAATTGTTCAATTGGATGGAGATTGAAAGCTTTCAAGCAAAATCAAGAAAAAAGAAAGAGAAAGAAAAATAAAAACTATTATTGATCCATTGAATTACAACAGAGCTCCCTAACCCAATGAAGAGGGGTTTAGTTGTTCAAAGCTCTGGGAATGGAAATTGAAATTGAAAAGTGTATTGCAAAAGTAAACTAAATTTACAGAGAGTGTTTACAATCCTAGATCCCTAGGTTTCCAATCTCCTTTCTAACTCAAACTCTCTGCTATTTATACACTTTCTTCCTTCAGTCTTCAAGTCTTTGGACTGGGCTTTAACCTTTGTTGAAGCAGTTAAAGTGGCTCTCAATGACGTTAAGAAGGGACGTTGGCAAACTAACGTTCATACTCTGCATGGGTGCCCAATTGTAATAAAGCTGGCATCAACATTGGTGATCAACGTTTACAAGAAAACGTTGAGTCAAACATTCTTTTGAAAAAGGATTGAGCGTTGCCACTAACATTTGACTCAATGTTGGTGCACCAACGTTCGTTCATCCACGCGTGCACGTCGCCCACGTGTACGTGTCAAAACAGCATTTTGCGCTTATGCGTTGCTCACGCGTTCGCGTGATTGGTTAAAATTCACGTTCACGCCTACGCATCATCGACGCGTACGCGTCACAGCAAATTTTTGAACTCCAGATTTGAAATTTTTATCGCAGGCGTTGGACCCAACATTGGTTCACCAACGTTACCTCCAACGTTGCACACTTGTGCGTATGCACACTGCCTTGTGCATGCGCACACTTGAACTTTTTCTTCTTGTGCGTATGCACACAATGCCGTGCGTACGCACACAATGCAATTTTCTCAACTCCAACTTTGAGTCTCATCGAAGATGTTGGAGGTAATCTTGGTGAGCCAACGTTCCCTCCAACGTTGCACCCCTTTTTGTAAGAACGTTGCCAGCAACGTTGGCGAGCCAACTTTGGCCACCAACATTGCACTTTATACCCATTTAGAACGTTGCCTAGCAATGTTGGTGAGCCAACTTTGGCCACCAACGTTGCATGACCCTCTTCCTTAACGTTTGAGGCAACGTTGCTTCCCTTGCCTCTTCCTTGCCGTTCCTCTGGTTCTTTCCACCTATCATCAAGCAAATCTAGCATAAATCTCATGAAAATGCATCAATTTAACCATGTTTGATTGAATCAAGACATGCATGAAATTCTCATCCAATTACTTACTTATTGCTTAAGAAAGTGCATGAAACCTAATGAAAACAGATGAAAAAGGCTTGTGAAACTAGCCTAAGATGCCTTGGCATCACAACACCAAACTTAAATCTTACTTGTTCCCAAGCAAGCAGTAAAACATAAGATGAATAATTGAAAACAGAGAGGAATATAAGTCCTTATTGGGAAGCAATAGATCTTGGTTCATGGGGTTTTATGCAGGATATATTTGCAGCTCAACTTTTATTAGTTTCCAAGTGTGAGATGTCATTCTAAGTGCTAACTAAGGTGCTGTTATGGAGCCTTGTTATTCATTGATCCTTGGTGTTTGATTTTTTTTTTTTTTTTTGCTTTTCTTTTGCTTAGAAACTTATTCCTTATTTGCAGCTCAGTGTTCTATGTTGAGGCAGCCTTTTAGATAAGTTTTCAGTCAACACTCCCGACCCAGTTGGCTCAAGGTGTTGGGTGATGAAGCACCCTTCAGACTTACTAACTCAAGCCTCTCCTCTACACATGCAAACCATAGGCACTTGGCTCACAATTCATCCTAAAGACATTGATGCCCAGCACCTCTTTGGGTCACTAAATGCCTTGTAACTAGGGTGCTATTGATAGTGGACTTTTGGTTGATAATCTCGGATTAGTTAACCCAAGTTACCAAGTGTTAAAACACTCCTTAGAACCTAATCATCCAAGCAGATCCTAGTACAGAAACATCACAGGCATGTGTCTTAAGGTTCAAGTTATTGGTGACTAGCTTATTTACTTGTTTCTTTTCTTTTTGTTGCCAACGTTGGTGCTGGCCGTTGGTGGCCCAACTTTGCCACCAACGTTGGCTTTTCTTCTTTTCTTTCTTGTTATTTCTTTCTTCCAAGGATAATTATTCACTAAGGCTTCACACACAGCAACTAATATTCATGCTTAAAAGGGACATTCTACCTTTCATCCTTATTAGTGAACTAGCTAAACAATCAAACATGTACCACCATTTAACCTTATTATATTTCCTACCAACTTGAACAATTACTCCTTCTGTGTCAAACATTTTCTTTTATTCAATCGAAAGGCAAAGGGAACAAGACATACATTCAAGCAGGATGAAATTGAAATAGGCACTTAGGTTAGAACACTTATATAAAAATTAAAGATGCAAACAACAGAATTCAAATGAAGGTAAGCTAATCAACACGACACATTTAACTTCCAATTAAAACTCTTCAAAGTAGAAACAGTTAAGTAACAACACAACCTCTTGGTATCTTCTTGCTTAATTTTGCGTCATCCTCCTTAACTATTGCATTCTCCTTGATGGTGATGCACAGTCCTTCCCAGAAGCTGAATGACTTCCTGCAATGATATTGAAAGTTGCTTGCTCCCCAAGCACTTGAGAGATTGTTGGCATGCATGTATGCTTGTAGGCTTCTGAACATAGATTGGTATGTGAACACCAAACTTAGTTCCTTGCCTTATGCAGCAAATTGAGTAAATATAGAAACTTCAAGTGCTTTTATTAAGAAAATAAACTATGAATCTAGAAATTAAGCAGTTGTTAAGCAGTCTCTCTGATTGTTTGGAGCTAGTGACTAATCATGTTGAGGGTTGCAATGTGTTCTTAATGAAATCTTTGGTGGAACACCAAACTTAGCATCCCATATTCACCCTTGAATTATTTTGGTGGCAACACCAAACTTAGCTCCTTGCAATACAGAGAAATCTATTTAACTCTTTTATTGAAATAACTCAAGAAAAGGAAATTACCTCTGGTTGGGTTGCCTCCCAACAAGCGCTCTTTTAATGTCACTAGCTTGACAGTTATCTTATCAGTTGAGCTTGTACTTCATCTTGGGGCTTTCACCCATATTGCCCAGATAGTATTTGAGCCTTTGTCCATTCACAGTAAAGGTTTCCTGTGAAATTTCTTCCATAATTTCTATGTGTCCATAAGGTGAGACCTTGGTGATAAGAAAGGGTCCTGACCACCTTGACTTTAGCTTTCCAGGAAAAGCTTTAGCTTGGAGTTGTAGAGGAGGACTCTCTGTCCCTCTTCAAAGTTTCTTGGTGCCAAATTGAGGTCATGCTTTTTCTTTACCCTTTCCTTATAAATTTTGGCACTTTCATAGGCTTGGGACCTGAATTCTTCCAATTCTTGTAGTTGTAGGATCCTTCTTTCACCAGCAGCATTGTTGTCAAAGTTCAGTAGCTTGAGAACCCAGAATGCTTTGTGTTCCAGCTCCACTTATAGATAACAAGCCTTTCCATACGCCAATTGGAACGGAGACAGTCCAATGGGTGTCTTGAAAGCTGTCCTATATGCCCAAAGAGCATCATCCAACTTCTTCGACCAGTCTTTTCTTGAAGTTCCCACAGTTTTTTCAAGAATTCTTTTCAGTTCTCTGTTGGATATCTCTGTCTGCCCACTTGTTTGGGAGTGATAAGGTGTGGCAACCTTATGCTTAACTCCTTATCTCAAGAGGAGAGTCTCTAGTGGTCTATTACAAAAATGGCTTCCTCCATCACTGATTAGAGCTCTAAGAACTCCAAACCGGCTGAAGATATTCTTCCTGAGAAAGTTCATCACTACTTTGTTATCGTTTGTTGGAGTTGCAATGGCCTCCACCCACTTGGATACATAGTCTACTGCTACCAAAATATACTTGTTTGAGTATGAGGTTGGGAATGGTCCCATGAAATCAATCCCCCATACGTCAAATAGTTCAAGCTCTAGGATGAAGTGTTATGGCATCTCATTTCTTTTGGGCAAGTTTCCAGCTCTCTGGCATTCATTACAACTCTTCACTAGTTCTTTTGCATCCTTGAAGATAGTGAGCCAAAAGAATCCACACTGTAACACTTTGGCTGTAGTCCTTTCTCCTCTAAAGTGTCCTCCATAGCAAGAACCATGACAATTTCATAAGACTTCCTGTCCTTCTTCCTCTGAGATGCATCTTCTAAGTATTCCATCTGAACATTTCTTGAAGAGGTATGGTTCATCCCAGATGAAATACCTGGCATCATTGATGAGCTTTCTCTTCTGATGTTTGTTGATCTCCAAAGGGAACTCCCAATGGCCTTAAAATTTGCAATGTCCGCAAACCAGGGTGCCTTTTGAACCAACATCAATTGTTCAACAGGAAAATATTCATTCACACACAGATCATGTGTGTTGCCTTCTTCACAAGGGATTCTTGACAAATGATCTGCTACCTTGTTCTCTACTCCCTTCCGATCTTTAATCTCAATATTGAACTCCTGAAGCAGTAGTATCCACGTTATCAATCTTGGTTTCGACTCTTGTTTGGCAAGTAGATACTTCAGTGCTACATGATCAGTAAAAATAATCACTTTAGAGCTAATGAGATATGATCTAAATTTATCAAATGCAAATACTATTGCTAGTAATTCCTTTTTAGTGGTGGTGTAATTCCTTTGGGTCTCATTGAGGATCTTGCTGGCATAGTATATAACATGCACCAAATTGTCTTTTCTTTGTACTAACACTGCCCCAATAGCAAAATATGATGCATCACACATCAGCTCGAAAGGTAGATCCCAGTTAGGTGGGGCAATGATAGGTGTTGAGGAAAGTTTTCTTTTTAGATTTTCAAAAGCAAGCAGGCATTCTTGATCAAACACAAAAGGTGCTTCAGAGACAAGTAAGTTATTCAAAGGTTTGGCAATTTTTGAAAATTCTTTAATAAACCTTCTGTAGAATCCAGCATGTCCCAAGAAACTCCTAATTGCTTTGACATTACTAGGTGGAGGTAATTTCTCAATTACTTCCACCTCTATGCCTTTATTAGAGATTTTGTGGCCAAGGACTATCCCTTCTGTTACCATAAAATGGCATTTCTCCCAGTTTAAGACTAGGTTAGTATCTTGGCATCTCTTTAGCAACAAGGCAAGGTGATACAAGCAGTTTGGGAAGGAATCACCAAACACTGAAAATTCATCCATAAAGATTTCAATAAATTTTTCAATCATGTTTGAGAAGATGGACAACATGCATCTTTGGAAAGTGGCAGGTGCATTGCACAATCCAAAGGGCATGCGTCTATAAGCAAAGACCCCATATGGGCAAGTGAAAGATGTTTTCTCCTGGTCTTTTGGGTCAACTACAATCTGGTTATAGCCTGAGTAACTATCCAGGAAGCAGTAGTATGCATGACCTGCAAGCCTCTCCAGCATCTGGTTCATGAAGGGTAGTGGAAAATGGTCCTTTCTTGTGGCCTCATTGAGCTTTCTGTAATCAATACACATTCTTCATCCCGTGACGGTTCTTGTAGGGATGAATTCATTCCTTTTATTAGGCATCACAGTGATGCCTCCTTTCTTGGGGACCACTTGGACATGGTTCACCCATGGGCTATCTGAAATGGGGTAAATTACCCCTGCCTGCCATAGCTTCATGACCTCCTTTTGTACCACTTCTTTCATGACCAGATTCAACCTTCTTTGGGGTTGAATGGAGGGCTTGGAATCATCTTCCAACAGAATCTTATGCATACACATGGAGGGGCTTATCCCTTTTAAATCAGCAAGGGTCCATCCAATGGCATTTTGGTGCATTTGCAGCACCTTGATTAGCTCCTTCTCTTGTTCTTGACTGAGAGCAGAATTAATGATCACTAGGTAACTTTCATCACTTTTCATGTATGCATACTTGAGGGTGGGGGGAAGTGCTTTCAGTTCAAGTTTTGGGGCTTCATTCCCTTCCCTCTTTTCCTCTGATGTGCTTGGAATGGGTACTTCAGTTGGTTGGATTGATGCAGCTTCATTGGTTGATAGAGGTTCTTCATCAGGCACTTCCTCAAGTTCTTCTTTTTCAAGAGTTTCTTGTACCAAAGCCTCCACTGCATCCAACCTCATGCATTCTCCCAGTGATTCCTGTGGGTAACTCATGGCTTTGAACACATTGAATACCATTTTCTCATCATGTAATCTAAGAACCAGTTTTCCTTTTTGGACATCGATGATAGCTCCAACTGTTGCTAGGAATGGTCTTCCCTGAATGATTGAAGCCTTGTTTCTTCTTTCACATCCAACACCACAAAGTCTGCTAGGAAGATGAAGTCTCCCACCTTCACCAGCAAATCTTCCACTACTCCATGAGGAAATTTAAATGATCGGTCTGCTAATTGAAGTGCCATTCTTGTTGGTTTGGCTTCCTCAATCTTCATTCTCTTCATCATTGCTAAGGACATCAGATTTATGCTAGCTCCCAAGTCACATAAAGCTTTTTCCACTGTGATTTCTCCTATGATACATGGGATTTGGAAGCTCCCAGGGTCCTTCAGTTTTTGGGGTAGCTTATGTTGAATAATAGCACTACACTCCTCGGTTAACACCACAGTTTCATCATTTCTCCAGCTCCTCTTCTTGGTCATTAACTCCTTCAAAAACTTGGTATAGATTGGCATTTGTTCTAATGATTCAGCAAAAGGGATATTGATTTGGAGTCTCTTAAAAACTTTCAAGAATCTGGAGAACTGGTTGTCCTTTTCATTCTTCTTTAATCGCTGAGGGTAAGGAGCTTTTGGAACATATGGCCTCAAGACTTCTTTTTCTTCTGGTAAATTGGAAGCAGCTATTCGTGCTTCTTCCTTGTCACTTAGGCTTTCATCTACTTCCCTCCCTTGGGTTTCCTTTGAGGTCTCTTTCAGTTCCTTTCCACTCTTGAGTGTGATAGCCTTGCATTCCTCCCTTGAGTTTGTCTTTGTGGCACTACAGGGATTATGGCTAGGGACTTGCTTGGACAGGTATCCAATCTGTACTTCAAGTTTCTTGATGGCAACATTTTGGTTTTGCATATTGGATCTCACCTCCTCCTTCAAATCTTGCATGTCTTTAGACTCTTTACAAAGTTCTCCAAGTATGGCCTCAATCCGGGATAGTCTATCCTCAGATGGTGGTGGTATGTTGGAATTGGGAGGCTGAGAATGGCTATTTTAGGCTTGATATGGAGGCTGAAAAGAGTTGTTGTGTGGGGCTTGGTATGGTCTTTGGTTAGTTTATTGGTAGGTGGAGTTGTAAGGTCTATGATCTTGGTTCTGGGTTTGCTGGTTTTCTCACCCAAAATTTGGGTGGTTCTTCCAACCAGGGTTATAGGTTTTGGAGTGTGGATCATAGGTTTGTCTTGATGAGTTTCCAACATAATTGACTTGCTCCCAATCACCTCCTTCCTCTGCATTGAACTCGTCTTGAGCTGGTGGTTGAGTATTGACTGTTGCAACTTGATTCCTCTCCATCTGCTTGGTGAGGTCTGTCAATTGCTTAGTGATTAGCTTATTTTGAGCTAGCAATGCATCCATGTGATTCAGATCTATCACCCCTCTATTGGTGCTTCTATAAGAGGCATAGAAGTATTCATTATTGGCTACAGTTTCTATGACATCGATGGCCTCTTTAATTGTCTTTTTCTTGTTGAGAGATCCTCCTGAAGTGATCTAAGGCCTTCTTTGATTCTTGTGACAATCCTTCATAGAAAATGTGCAGCTGTACCCATTCATTGAACATATCTGAAGGGCACTTTCTTGTCAATTCCTTGTATCTCTCACATGCATCATAGAAAGTTTCACGATCTTGTTGTCTAAATGTTTGTACCTCATTCCTCAATCTGTTAACTCTTTGGGGAGGGTAAAATCTTGCCAAGAACTTCTTCACCACATCTTCTCAAGTTCTCAAACTCTCCTTTGGAAAGGATTCTAGCCACTTTGAAGCTTTATCCCTAAGAGAAAAGGGAAACAAAAGCAATCTATAAGTGTTAGGATGAACACCATTGGACTTCACAGTATCACATATTCTCAAGAATGTGGTTAGATGTTGGTTGGGGTCTTTGATGAGTGATTTTATGCCGGTGTAGAATTTATCAAATGAAATCTCGTTGCAAGTATAGTTTCTAAACCAACAATAATCATTTCATACAAAAATTTGGTTGTCAAAAGTAACAAACCCCTATAAAATAACCGAAGTATTCAAACTTCGGGTCGTTCTCCCTAGGAATTGCACTAAAGTGTTCTTGTTATTGGTTATGAAGTATGTTTGGGGTTTTTAAGATAATGAACAAGAAATATAAATTGCAAAGGAAATAAACTAACAACTAAGAAAGCTCTTGGCAAGGTATGAGAACTAGAAGTCATATCCTAGTTATCATCATCAATTGAGAAGAGAATTGTGTATTGCTCCCACTTAGTTAACCTCTAACTACGAAGGAAAGTCAAGTAGAGGAATTAGCTTGATATCACAAGTCCTAGCCAAATCTAGGTGAAAGACTAATTTTAGTGACATTCAAGTCAAATAGCAACTTCAAATTATCAATCAACAAAGGAATTAGATAACTCAAGAGTTACCAATTACTCAACCAAAGCCAAGAGGAACAAAATATACCGCATAACTAGAAGAAACATTTTAACAAACACATAGAAGGCAATAAAGGCAAACATTATTAATTGCAAGAATTAAAGGAATCTAAAACTACAAAAGTAAGAGATTAACAATAGAGAGGCAAAACAATTATGAAACAACAAAGAACTTACCAATTGCATTGAAGAAGAAATGTAGATCTACAAAAGAATATATAAACTACAAATAAAAATACAAAGAAACTACAAGAGAAGTAGAATGCTACAAATTCAAGGGAACAATTAAAGATGAAAAAGGAAATTAAGCAAGAGAAGAGGAAGTAAATCTAGATCTAAACCTAATCCTAATTCTAGAGAGAAGAGAGAGCTTCTCTCTCTAGAAACTAACTAAAGCCTCTTGAAAACTAAACTAAAACTAACTAACTCACTAATTGGTTCATCCCTCTTCAATCCTTGAGTTAAATAGCATCAGAAATGAGTTGGATTGGGCCCAAAATGCTTCAGAAATCGCTGGCCACGAGTTGCCTTTAGTGAGTCACGTGCAGCTTCCCACGCGTACGCGTACATCACACGTACGCATCCTTAAACGCTAGGAAACTATGGCAAATTTAATATTATTTTGAAGCCCCAGATGTTAGCTTTCCAACGCAACTGAAACTGCCTCATTTGGACTTCTATAGCTCATGTTATGATCGATTAAGTGCAAAGAGGTCAGGATTGACAGCTTTGTGATTCATTCATTTCTTCATGAGTTCTCCATTTCTACATGCTTTTTCTTCATTCCCTCAATCCAATCTTTGCCTCCTAAACCTGAAATCACTTAACAAATATATCAAGACATCTAATGGAATCAAGGTGAATTAAATCTAGCTATTTTAAGACCTAAAAAGCATGTTTTCACTCTTAAGCACAATTAAAGGAGAATTTACAAAACCATGCTATTTTAGTGAATAAATAGGAGAAAAGTTGACAAAACCCTCTAAATTCAACACAAGATAAACTCTAAAAATGGGGTTTATCAACCTCCCCATACTTAAACAATAGCATGTCCTCATGCTGAACCGAGAAGGACAAGAAAAGGGGTATGAACATTTATTCAATGCAAAGAAACTATATGCATCCTATCTAAATGAATGTTACTAAATGCAAAATGATTCTACCTACTTAGTTAAAAGTAAATCAATCTCCAATACATACATACACAAGTAGGGCCAAGATCATATAACGATTCATGAATCCTACCAATTCAAATATCAAAATGAAGTTCAAGTAGACTTGCAAGAAGAAAGCTCATGAAAGCCGGGAACAAGGAATTGAGCATCAAACCCTCACCGGAAGTGTTTGCACTATAATTGCTTGGTGTGTAGGGTCAATTCACTCAATTCTCCCCTAATCATGCTTTCTAAGATTTGTTTTTCATCTAACAATCAACATTTATTTCATGCATGCATACAACTATCATGAGGACTTTTCATAGGTTGTAATGGGGCTAGGGTCAAGGTAAGGATGCATATTTTGTCAAGTGGACTTGAAATTTGAATCTTTGATTACCTTAAACTTCCCACCTAACGTATATAGCAACCTATACAGTTCTAAACAAACCTAACTACCCGTTCTTCACTTTTTCACATACTCATGTATTTTTTTCCTTGATCACAACACATATGCATTGATTATTATTGAGCTTCACTTGGGGTATTTTGTCCCCTTTTTATTACTTTTTTTTTTCTTTTTTTTCTATTTTTTTCCTTTTTCTTTTGATATCTACATATATTTTTTTCTTTCTTTTTATTTTCTCATTTTTTTTCTTTTTTGCAATAAAGTATATACAAAAGTATCAATGCATATGGTTTTACATTTAATTAACACATGAGCATGTACCCAATTTCCTAAATTCCTGATAGAAATACAAAACACCCTTTTATCCCAACCAATGTCCCAAGTTTTTCCACACTTGAATGATACTCACACTCACTAGCCTAAGCTAATCAAAGATCTAAGTAAAGGACATTTATTATTTTTCGCTTTAAGGCTTGTAATGTGCTAAAATTATGAACAAATGGGTTAATCGTAGGCTCAAAGTTGGCTAACAATGGAGGATAAAAGGTAAGTCTATTTGGGTAAGTGAGCTACATGAAATGATGGCCTCAATCATATAAATGCATGAATACACAAAATAATAGACATAAAGAATCAAACAAATCAAAGATCACACTCATAGAAAGAGAATAATGCACACATGAAGGAAAATAAGTGGTTATATAATGTAAGCACACAATTAGGCTCAAAACTCACAAGCTTGTGTTCTTAGCTCAAAAACCATGTTCCAAAATACATTCCTCAAGCAAGTTTAACACAAAAATTTTTCAAATTGGTAGGCTGCCCTAAAACAGTTTCTTGGAAAAGAAATCATCACCCTAACCATGTAGTCCTAATAAGAAAGAAGTGGTAAAAATATGTACAAATTCTAACTAACATGCAACCTATCATGCAATGCAAACACTAACTAACATTGGTGTTGAAAAAAGAAATTGTTACCAGTGGAGATCGGTCATCGACCGAACCTCCCCACACTTGAAGATTACACCGTCCTCGGTGCATGCAAAGAAGAGCAAGGTGGACGGGTTAAAACAACTGATGAGCTTTCTTCAAAAGGTTGTGTGAATGACTTGTTTGTTGCCCCATTTAGAAACTTTTCCTTTTTCCTTCCTCCCTTTTTGGTGGCCATCCTGAAAGGAGAGAAAAAAAAGAAAGAAAATTAAGCCTATAACAAAGATATCAAAGCAAATAGAACATAGGCGGGGGCTAATGCCAAATAAGATTAGGGTTCTCATCTACATGGTAGCTACGCATGTAAGTGAGAAAGTAATATAGGCAAAGAGCATATCAACTAATACTTGATGCAAGAGTAAAATCAAAGCATGAGGAGCATATTGAGCATCAAGTTCAAACAAGAATTGACATGAACAAGATTAGTGATAAGCATGAAAGTATTTGGTCCGATCCTAACTCAATGATAATAAAGTTCAAAAGCAAAGAATAATGAATTAGGAAGGACTAAACCACTAATCTTGTGTGTGGAACAAAAATGACCATTAATGCTAGACAAGACACGAAGCAGCAAAACAATGCAAGAAATTCTAAACAATTGAGTAAGAGAATTCAACACCATTATTAAAATGAGAAACTTAGAAAATAAAATAAGAACAAGTTATAAAAACAAAATTAAAATGCAATGAATGAAAATAAGCAAATGCAATAAAAGGGAATGGGAGAAAAGAATTTTTTTTTTTAGTATTTTATTTATTTATTATTATTTATTTATTTTTTATTTTATTTAAATTTTTTTTCAAGAGAGGAAGAAGAGGAAAGGTAGAAAGAAAGAAGAAGAAAAGAAGAAAGAAGGAGAAAGGAGAAAAACAGGGTGCGAATCCACGCATAAGCGTCATGCGTGCTTATGCATGGATGCAGCAGGGACAATCCACGCGTAAGAGTCATGCGTGCTTATGCGTGGATTGAGATTGTGCTCCCAGCTCAATTCCAGCATAAATCTCGCACAACTCTCAGGTTTTTGTACCAGGAGTTGCGAAAGTGCAATCCACGCGTAAGTGTCATGCGTGCTTAAGCGTGGATTGAAATTTTTTTTTAAGAATTTTTTTAGAAGCATAAAAACAGAATTTAACACTCTCCTAACCTATAAACATTATAAAGCAACCAAAATTCAAATTTAACAAAAATCTTTAAGTTTTTTGAAACATTTTCAAAGACAAAATAAACAAAACTTGCACCTCAAGGCAATTCAAAAACAACCATTCTAATCAAAACATAAATCTAATAAGCAACCTAGAAATCAAATCAAGATATGCAAAAGTATGAAAAGAATGAAACTACCTAAAAATGGCAACTCAATTCATTCACTGATTATATCTACAAGAGAATGGAAAGAGTTTACCATGGTGGGGTGTCTCCAACCTAGCACTTTTATTTATTGTCCTTAAGTTGGACAATTGATGGGGTCCTTGCTATGGTGGTTTATGCTTGAATTCTTTCTTGAATCCCCACAAATGTTTGCACTTCCAATAGCCTCCGGGATCCCAAATTAGGCGTAGAAGGCCTTCAAGGAAGCGTAAGCAAGTGACAAGGCCCCAAAGTTGATGATTGTCTATGTATATTCTGGGGTCCCATACTTTGTTTGTCAACCCCCTTTCTTCTTGATCTTCATGCTTCCAATAGGGTGATAAACTTATTGAATTCTCTTTGTAACTCCTACTCATCATCCTAATTCCATTGACTTAAGTTCCACTCCACCTTTGAATCCCAAAGTTTGAGTTTCTACCCACTATGTACCTTGATTCTTGTTGCCAACCAACATCCAATTCTTTTCTACTTTCTAACCCATAAATTGTTCTAAGTTGACCATCCGTTTCTAACAATGCATATTGATATGGGCAAAGGAAATTAAAGGATAAAATTATTACCCACTCAATTTGTAATTCGGATGGTGACTTAGCAAGGAAGATATCCAATGGTCTTGACATTGTAGGCTCCACTTCCTTTGGCTCCTCCTTGATGATTTCCATCTTTTGACAACTTCCTTCAACTTCCTCTTGCTTGTCAACTTCTTCCAAATCCTCCCCATCATCAATCAAATCAAGCTTTGGAGGTTGTGTGAAGTCCACTCTAATATTAGCTTCACATTCAATGGAAGAGTTGTCAACAAGGACACCAATATTACTTGGCTTGGAGTTGTCTTCAATAACTTCAATTTCTTGTCTAATGGGAGGTGATTCAATTTTTGATAAAAAGTCATTGATGATTGAATCCATCTCTTGATCAACCTCTTCATATTCTTCAATTTGGATATGTGCCAGAGGTTGTTGAGACTCCCATGGTGGTTCCGCATTTCCGAAATCTTCAACCACGTCTTCCTTTTCTTCAATAATCGTAGGTTCCTCTAATTATTCCAATACAAAACACAACTCCTCCTTCTCCACCGGACTTTCCAATCTCTCCTTTATGCTTTGCACTTCTTTGGAACCTTCACATGCAGCTACGGAATTTTCTTGAGTATTCAAGCATTGGTAGGCTAAGATATGCACTACCTTGGTCAAGTTAGTCACAAACTCTAGGGTGTTCCTTTGCAGTTCCACTTGTCCTTAAAGTAGCAAAGTGAGAGAATCATCTATTGGGGCTTGGGGTGGATAAGAGGGTTCATCACTTTGGAGAAAGGGTTCATAGTAGGAAGGTGGTTCTTCTTGGTGAGGGTATGGAGATGGTATGTATTGAGGTGGTTCTTAGTGGTAATCATGATGGGATTGTGGCGGTTCTAAAGGTTCTTGCTCATAATGGTCACAAGGATATGGTATGGGTGATTGGTCATATGATGGATACGGGTCATATGAAGGTGTTTGGTAGAGAGAGGCTTTAGAGTATGGTTGAGGTTCATGTTGAGGATATGATTGATAGGCATATGATGGTGGTAATTGATTGGCACAAAAAGATTCACCATAGCCATTAAATTGACATGCATTAGGATGGTGATTATACCTATAAGTATCCGGAGGTTGTTGCCAATAGGAGTGATCAATTCCTTGAGGCTTCTCCCATCTTTGTTGGTTCCATCCTTGATACATGTGGTCATTGAAGTTCACATTTCCTACAACACAATGAGAACAAAACTCATAGCCAAAAAGGGTGAGAATTCATAGTGGAAGTAAAAATAAAACTAACTAAGTCCTAAAGCTAATCAGAACTAACAACCGGGCAAAAGACAAACATAATCACAATATTCACATATATACAATAACCAATAACAAGGCACACAATTACAATTTCTCGGTAATGGTGCCATTTTGATGAGCGATTTTATGCCGGTGTAGAATTTATCAAATGAAATCTCGTTGCAAGTATAGTTTCTAAACCAACAATAATCCTTTCATACAAAAATTTGGTTGTCACAAGTCACAAACCCCTATAAAATAACCGAAGTATTCAAACCTCAAGTCGTTCTCCCTAGGAATTGTAATAAAGTATTCTTGTTATTGGTTATGAAGTATGTTTGGGGTTTTTGAGATAATGAACAAGAAATATAAATTGCAAAGGAAATAAACTAACAACTAAGAAAGCTCTTGGCAAAGTATGAGAACTAGAAGTCCTATCCTAGTTATCATCATCAATTGAGATGAGAATTGTGTATTGCTCCCACTTAGTTAACCTCTAACTATGAAGGAAAGTCAAGTGGAGGAATTAACTTGATATCATAAGTCCTAGCCAAATCTAGATGAAAGACTAATTTTAGTGACATTCAAGTCAATTAGCAACTTCCAATTATCAATCAACAAAGAAATTAGATAACTCAAGAGTCACCAATTACTCAACCAAAGCCAAGAGGAACAAAATCTACCTCATAACTAGAAGAAACATTTTAACAAACACATAGAAGGCAATAAAGGCAAACATTATTAATTGTAAGAATTAAAGGAATCTACAACTACAAAAGCAAGAGATTAACAATAGAGAGGCAAAACAATTATGAAACAACAAAGAACTTACCAATTGCATTGAAGAAGAAATGTAGATCTACAAAAGAATATATAAACTACAACTAACAATACAAAGAAACTAGAAGAGAAGTAGAATGCTACAACTACAAGGGAACAATTAAAGATGAAAAAGGAAATTAAGCAAGAGAAGAGGAAGTAGATCTAGATCTAAACCTAATCCTAATTCTAGAGAGAAGAGAGAGCTTCTCTCTCTAGAAACTAACTAAAGCCTCTTGAAAACTAAACTAAAACTAACTAACTCACTAATTGGTTCATCCCTCTTTAATCCTTGAGTTAAATAGCATCAGAAATAAGTTTGATTGGGCCCAAATAGCTTCAGAAATCGCTGGCCATGAGTTGCCTTTAGTGATGAGTCACGTGTAGCTTCCCACGCGTATGCATACATCACACGTATGCATCTCTAAACGCCAGGAAACTATGGCAAATTTTATATCATTTTGAAGCTCCAGATGTTAGCTTTCTAACGCAACTTGAACCGCCTCAGTTGGACCTCTGTAGGTCAAGTTATGATCGATTAAGTGTAAAGAGGTCAGGATTGACAGCTTTGCGATTCCTTCATTTCTTAATGAGTTCTCCATTTCTACATGCTTTTTCTTCATTCTCTCAATCCAATCTTTGCCTCCTAAACCTGAAATCACTTAACAAACATATCAAGGCATCTAATGGAATCAAGGTGAATTAAATCTATCTATTTTAAGACCTAAAAAGTATGTTTTCACTCTTAAGCACAATTAAAGGAGAATTTACAAAACCATGCTATTTTAGTGAATAAATGGGAGAAAAATTGACAAAACCCTCTAAATTCAACACAAGATAAACCCTAAAAATGGGGTTTATCAGTCTTCTTGGGCACTTCCTCCAAATGAGAAATTATTTTGAACAAGGGTGATGAGCTGTAGCTTTAACTCAAAGTTATTAGCATGAATGGTTTGTTTTAGAATGCTACTCCCATAATTCCCAGGATTTGGGTTGATGTAAGAGCCTAGAACTCTTCTCTCCTGCCCAACATGGTTACCAGCACCTTCTCTAGCATGATTATGAACTTCTTCCTCCATAGTAACATCTAGATCTTCTTCCAACTCTTCTTCACTAATGATGCCTTTACCTCTTGCTTCCCTCTTTAGTCTAAAGAAGATCCTCTCAGGTTCACTATCAAAAGAAATTGAGGTTCCTCCTCTTCTACCTGTCATACACTCAGCAAAAAAAAAAGCAAACAGCAAGTGGAGAAGTAACTTTTGTTGAGAGTTATGGTTAGAGTGGTTAGTGCAACTGATCAAACAGTTATTGGATTAGTGTGCTAGAAAGTAAATGAACAAAGAAAAACAACTTAAATTGCAGAGAATGGCAGTAAACAACTGAAATTAAAACTGATCAAAAGAAAAGAAAAGTGTTCAATCTAGTTATCCTCTAATTTAATCATTGTCAATGCAAAATCAATCTCCGGCAACGACGCCATAAACTTGATGCACAAAAATCTGTATCGCTACAAATTTCCCTCGGCAAGTATACCGAATTGTCATCAAGTAAAAACTTACAATAGAGTGAGGTCGAATCCCACAGGGATTGATTGGTTGAGCAACTTTAATTAAAGGAGTGTTCTTGTTGAACTAAGTAAAATTGAATTGAGAATTGCAGAAAATTTAAACGGAGGAAAACGTAAATAGCAAGAAATGTAAATAACTGAAAATAAATTACAGAATGTAAGGAGAAAAAATTGCAGAAACTTAAATAGGAATGGGGATGGTTGAGCATATATGTAAACAGCAGAAATTAAAGAATGTGAGAGATCATAATGGGGAGGTTCATTGGGCTTAGGAGATGTTGTATTCTCCGGATCAAGTTCATTCTCAACTCTTCCTCAATCAATGCATTCATTAATCTTCTTGGCAATCTTAGGTGATTGGATCCCAATGTCTTGGCAATCCAATCTCTCTAAGCTTGAACAATTGCCTAATGTCTTGATCTAATTGCTCATGGGAAGAGATGGAGTACGATCACTGATTATACCACATGTTTTTCTAGATCAAAGTATTAGTAGGATTACATGTCACTAGATCCATCCAACCCCCAACCCAATCCAACATGAAAAAGCATTTCTAGCATGATTTCCTCATTCCTCTTTCAAGGTTCCGAGAAAATCCAAGTATGAACAATTTCTCTTTCGAGACAATTGTTCAATTGGATGGAGATCGAAAGCTTTCAAGCAAAATCAAGAGAGAAGAAAGAGGAAGAAAAATAAAATCTATTATTGATCCATTGAATTACAACAGAGCTCCCTAACCCAATGAAGATGGGTTTAGTTGTTCATAGTTCTAGGAATGGAAATTGAAATTAAAAAGTGCATTGCAAAAGTAAACTGAATTTACAGAGAGTGTTTACAATCCTGGATCCCCAGGTTCCCAATCTCCTTTCTAACTTAAACTCTCTGCTATTTATACACTTTTTTCCTTCAGTCTTCAAGTCTTTGGACTGGGATTTAGCCTTTGTTGAAGCAATTAAAGTGGCTCTTAATGATGTTGAGAAGGGACGTTGGCAAACTAACGTTCATACTCTGCATAGGTGCCCAATTGTAATAAAGCTGGCATCAACGTTGGTGATCAATGTTTACAGGAAAACGTTGAGTCAAACGTTCTTTTGAAAAAGGATTGAGCGTTGCCACTAACGTTTGACTTAACGTTGGTGCACCAACGTTCGTTCATCCACGCGTTCTCGAGATTGGTTAAAATTCACATTCACGTGTACACGTCATCGATGCGTACGCGTCACAGCAAATTTTTCAACTCCCGATTTGAAATTTTATCGCAAGCGTTGGACCCAACGTTGGTTCACCAACGTTACCTCCAACGTTACACACTTATGCGTACGCACACTGCCTTGTGCGTGCGCACACTTGAACTTTTTCTTCTTGTGAGTACGCACACAATGCCGTGCGTACGCACACAAGGCAATTTTCTCAGCTCCAACTTTGAGTCTCATCGAAGACGTTGGAGGTAACGTTGGTGAGCCAACGTTCCCTCCAACGTTGCACCCCTTTTTGTAAGAACATTGCCAGCAACGTTGGTAAGCCAACTTTGTCTACCAGCGTTTAGAACGTTGCCTAGCAAAATTGGTGAGCCAACTTTGGCCACCAACGTTTCTTTCCTTGCCTCTTCCTTGCCATTCCTCTGCCACTTTCCACCTATCATCAACCAAACAAGTGCATCAAAGTCTTGCTATAATCACAAGATTTTTGCATCATTCATTTCATCAAGCAAATCTAGCATAAATCTCATGAAAATGCATCAATTTAACCATGTTTGATTGAATCAAGACATGCATGAAATTCTCATCCAATTACTTACTTATTGCTCAAGAAAGTGAATGAAACCTAATGAAAACAGATGAAAAAGGCTTGTGAAACTAGCCTAAGATTCCTTGGCATCATGTACTTAATAATAGAATTGACGTAATACTTCTAAGAGTGTTTTTCGATTTATTTCTTCTAATTCATTTAATCAAATTAATAATAGCTAATTAATAATATTAATTAATTAATTTGTAGAGATATCTAAATATCTTATAATTTATACCAATTAATTAACTATAATATATTATATCAATCATAATTAATTATATCTGTTAATTGATTTGATTAATTTATAAGAAGAAGGTATTTCTTAATTTATTTTTGTTTATTCATTAAACCAAATCAAATGTACTAATTATTTATATCAACTAATTTATTTGATTCATTCATTAGCATTAAAATAATTGAGATATTTTAACTAATAATCAGTAATACTTGTTGCGGAGATTACCTAAAACAGGGTTGCTTTTGGTCTGACCACAAGGTCCAGACTCCTTTTGGGGCAGTGTCTGACATCCATTGGCATTGAGGTGCCGCTGTCTGAATTACTCGTGAGGAGGTAGGAGTGGTACCTACAAGGAACTCCGATACTTAAGTTAGCAAGGGTTTAAGTAGGTTTTTAGTAGATTGGGTTCGCAGTATACCTGAGGGTGTCAAGGTAGTTATAATTGTAGATGTAGAGTCGATAATCTCCTTTTAAAGTAGTTCCACTTTTGATGGTAGATAACCGCTCCCTTTTGTTAGGGAAGTTGTTGAGGTCTCCTTTCTAGATGAGTAAGAGAGATAGTTGGACTTAATTACTAATTCGAGCAAGTAGGGATTGTATAAAATTGTCGCGCCCGACCTCTATGAGGTCGGGAAGGTATCGATCCAGCTAATGTCTGTTGGTTGGACTTTTCTTATTTTGGGCCTAGCTAAGTAGTGGGCCCGGGTATGAACAGTGCCCTGCTTGAGACCGAACTCCATTAGATCGGACTCAAGCATTACAAAGTCAGGCTATCTTATTGCGGTGTCAGTTATCACGTATGAAAATCGCCTTTCGAGGGGTTAGGTCAGGTACTTAACGTGTTCGCAAATTTGAAACATTGTATCTTTTCATAATCCTCCACACGTGTCTTATGGTTACTTTGGTAACCATGCACGTCATAAATGGGGGTAGACAAATTTACTATTCTGCCTTTAGTGTCTTATAAATACTCAACCCCTTTTTTCTTTCTTCTTTTTACTTCTCCTTCTGAAACTTCTTTCTTTATTCTTTCTCAAGGCTTTGATTTCACCGTAACCCCATTCCCATTTTCTTTTCAAGTTTTTCTCTATCTTGGATTTCTACTTCGAATTTTCACTCGTGTTTGCTTCGAAGGCTTCCGAAATGTTCGTGTTGTGCTATCATGTGCATTCCTTCATTTGTTTCTCCATCAAGGTTGGTCTCGCCTTTCTTATTTTGTTTCTGTACCCATATTTCTTGCTGGATAATGTGCTTCTGATGTTGTTGTTATTGATGTTTGTGTGAAAAAATAGTTTCTTAGTGGTAGTTATCAATGTTCCTTTGAAAATGTATCTTCTGCATTCTTTTCTTTCTTTGACATTTATTCCTCTGCTATGAATTTATGTATTAAATGCAGGGTTTTGCTTTGTGCCTCCAAATGGTGCCATTTTTGCTTCTGAAAACAGTGACATTTCAAGCTCTAGTAATGTAGTTTGATTGCTGTATTCGCAAGAGGGTTTTGGAACTATGAAGTTCTTTTGTTGAAGATGACCCGACCTCTTGCGGACTTGGTTGAATGTATGTATTGCCTAGTCTGACTTGTAGTGATAATTTTTCTTTTCCTATTTTGTAGGTATAGCTTTCTATGTCTCGCTCAGTAATACTCAACATGTCTTCTAAGGTTTCATCCGACTTAGACTGAGTAGATGTTACTGTTCTTTCCGCTATCCCTGTAATCGATAACAAATACGTAAAAAATTTCCATAGACAACACAGGATATTTAAAGATCGGGGGAATGAGGATAAATATGAGATTGTGGTTGCTAATCCTGAGGAAAGAGTGTGTTTTTTCCGACTTAACAAGTTGGAACGTCATTTCATGTATGTATATGAGTGCCTTTTTTACTAAGCTGGGAGTGTGTGTTCATTTTTCTGATTTTGAATCTGAAATTCTTCGTCTCTGTAAAGTTGTGCCTTCCTAACTCCACTCCAATTCTTGGGGTTTTATGAAAATTTAACAATTAATAAGTCGAGAGCTTGATCTTCTATTATCCTCCAAAGTCTTCTTTTATCTTTTCCAACTTACCAAGCCTTTTAGTTCCAAAAAACAAGGTTAGATTTCTTTTTGAGTTGTTCAGGGAAGAAAAGTTTTCTCCATTTTTGATGATTCTTTCTATGATTTCAAAAATGATTGTTTCAAAATCCGATCTGTGGAGGATGCCTGACCTTTCTTTCTTGATGAAAAAGATGATTCTATTTTTAGTCTGTACTGGGAGGAGTTTCCCACTATTATTAAATATAATCTTGAAGATTTAGACAAGGTAGAGGGGTATGTAGTATGTCACAACCCCGTTTTTCGAGTACGCGAGATCTTTTCTGAAGGCACGGATTTCTCCAGAAGATTAGTGAAGGGAACAGCTCTACTGTATCATCAATCATCTCAATCCTTATTGTCATTATATCATCCTTAAGCTAGAACCTCTTCTAAGGCAAGCTCGATAATGCAATCACGAAGAACCTAATTTTTGAACCGTATCGGTTAGGAGTTTTAATTCTAGTTTTCGTAAATAGTCTCTGTTTGACGAACCGGACTAGATTCATGAGAGAAGAGAATAGTAATATGATATTATTATTATTATTATATTAATATTAGAGATGCTTGAATAATATTATAATATTACTTGATTTGTTTTAGTTAAAAATAGGAGATCGGTTTAACCGGGTTCACAGTTTACTGGTGCAGCTTAACACCAACACTTTCTGATGACTTTAGCAAAGCTAATACCTCATCATATATCTTTTATTCTTATTTTAATCATGTTACTAGTATCATTTATACTAGTAGCTGAGATATTAATCTCTAGAAGTGTTGTTAAGTGTATGTTCTAATACATCTAGTTTTAGTAGTTATACACCTGAGATATTTTAGTATTATTTTAACCACCTCCCAAGCCAACCAATCACAGCTCTCCCCTCACCCTCAAGACCTCCAAGGCTGCCTCATTTTCTCATTGTGGACGAAAATTATAAAGAGAAAAAGGAGAGAAAGTTCTTGGTTCATAAATCTTCAAAGCTTGTTTTCTTCTAAACTAAAACTCAAATCAAAACTCTGATTTCACCAAAATGATCCTCTCTTCTTCCTCTACATAACCATGTAACTTATCAAGGATGGAAATAAGGTGAGATGACTGTTCTTTTCCCCTTTGAATTTGGTTTTCAAGGAAACATGCATGAACATGTATTTTCTTGATGTTCTTGCTTAGCTTGACTTGTGGGGCAAAGATCTTCAATTCCCAGCACGTATAAGGTGAGGAATCCCTTCCTAACATGTTGATTAAGGTTTGGTTAGTTGAGGTTTTATGGATTTAAAGTTGTTCTCGATGTGTTTTAGGAGGAAAAAGTGCTTTAAGAACACTTCAAAGAGTGACCAGATTTGGAGCAGCAAATCAAGGTAGGATTTGGTAAAATTAATCTTGATTAATTGTGTTTGATATGTGTGATTATGATATTATTTGGTTATGCTTGAAATTGATTATTTATATGAGTTATTCTTGTTGAAATTTTGTTAAAATTTTGATGAAATTTGATGATATTCAAGCTATGAAACATGTTCTTGAGTGCAGCTGGAAAAACGAACCCTAGGACTTAAATTGGGGTTGATTTAGTTTTGAAATCAAGTGGAAAAGATGGGGTTTTAGTGGCTGCTAATTTATTATGAATTTTGGTAAAAATCGGTTACTGAAAAGATTGAAAAACGGGTGAAAACAAAGAAAGAATCTGAAGAATTTATGAAGAACACGAAGAACACTTTGAGTGTGGTGAAGAACAATGAAGAACATGCTTTAGATCTTAAAAAGGGCAAGGAAGTAATTATTTTGATGTTTGGGGATTATTTTGTAATTTCCAAATGTTAGGGTGGTTAAAGTAGAAATATTAAAAGTTACGGGTGGTAAAAAGTGAATTCTAAAGGTTAAAAATTAAAAAGGGGTAATTTTCAAAAATTTAATAACAAAATAAGAAATAATAATAAAATATTAAATAATAATATTTTAATAAAAATAATAAAATAATACAGAAAAGACAGTTTTTCGTAAAAGTTTTAGAAAGACAACTTTAAGCGCAGAATTTTATAATTACCTTCATAAAACACTTAGCGAGTGGTAACAACATATTAGTGAGGCAAAGACAAAGTAAAGATAAAAAGTTAAAGAAGAGATAAAAATTGAAGAAATGGTCTGTAAAGTTTTAATGACAGAAAACAGATAGAGATTAATGAACGAACTAGGAGCAACATAGTTAGTTCTTGAGTTGCGCCTAGGGTTAGGTATAATATGAAAAGTTAAACTGTTTCAATATAGACTTAATGAACCTATACTTGGGACAGGCTAACTATTCATACCAAAATTTACATAAGCTTTCAATACATACGTTAAGCAGAGAAAAGAGTAACCAGAGCAGAGTAAAGATATACAGAGAAAAGAGTAATCAGAGTAGAATAAAGAGATACAGAGAACAGAGTAACCAGAGTAGAGTAAAGAGATCAAGAGAAAAGAGCAATCAGATCAGAGTAAAAAGATAAAGAGAAAAGAGTAATCTAATAAAGAGAAATGGTTTGAGTTAAGATGTTGTAAAATTAAAAGCAGTAAAGTTTATATAGTATGATTGAACAGAGAAAGAAAGAGGTACTGCATAAGAATGTGAAAGTGATGATGAATAATGAGAATGATAATGAATGATGATAATGAGAATGATTATGTAAGAATCTGCTGCAGAGAGGCAGTCAGATAGATGGTGGTACGACTACTGAGAGCGCTTCCCTGAGATACTTAGCTATAATGGTATTCTGTAAGTCAGAGGACTCTTACAGAAGTATCGAGAAAACACAACTAGCATATACTCCTGTAAGTCAAAGGACTCTTACAGTGAGTGTGTGTGTGTGTGCTCCTGTAAGTCAAAGGAATCTTTCAGCGAGTGTGTTGGGCAGATATAAGTTAACTAGCTCCACCATGCAAGTCGAAGGACTCTTGCAGTGGTTTGTCTCACAAGTCAAAGGACACTTGCGAGGGGCATTGCCAACAGGGAAGCCTTACCTGGTCAAAGGACTCCCGGTAACGTCGGGAGCCAGCATGTAACTAACAAATGAGCTCATTACCTGCACTAGGCCGAGACATGCATCATACTTGGTTGTTCATTTCCTCTGTTATGATTGTTGTATGAATGTATGCTTTCCTTGTTTGTATTCTATTCTCTGTGTTTGTGTTATTTCTTGTATTCTTCTATTTGTGTTCTGCTATCTGTTTTCTCTATCTTCTCTATTTATCTGTATCTTCTATTTACTGCTTTCTGTATTCTTCTATTTGTTTGCTAAACAACACAGAATTAATGAACGTAACTAATAACCCCGGCCCTACTAAGAACTCCCCAGTTCTTACCTCTTCTTTCTCCCTTCCCCCTTCAGATGGAAGCACGAGTACCCTTCCATAGTTTGCTGACGAACATTCACAAAAAGGATTCCACTCTAGGTAGTCTTCTGAGTCTAAGGTGAATCTCGTTTTCTATTTATATGTATATACTGTGAGACCAGCCAACGTCTGCACCCCGTTTGTACGTGAACTTTAATTTAAATCCTGTGTACGAGACTCTTGTTATGTGGCTACTTGATGAGGTACCAGAGAGATGTTATATGGCAATGTCTGATCGTGCAAAGGAGTAGTAGATGATGTTCCACCTTTTGATGATGTTTCATCCGACTCGAGTTTTGAAGACCTAGAACGTACCTTTCCTCTTTTTAATAGTTTAGAAGGACTAGGTGAGTATAGAGTTTAGGCTAGCCTGGGCGCCAGCTTAGGGACTTCTTGAACAGGTCAGGGCCCAGGATGTTGTATGTATATATATGTATATAGTTATTATCTAGCTATATCCAGGGGTGTTTTAACTAAAAGTCTATACTCTGATAAAGGTTTGACAACTGAATGTTGATAACTGCTTGAAAATGTATTTAAGTGTGGTTGTTTATAACTGTTTTATCTGTTATTATTTGTGAATTAATTATGAATAATTCTGTTTATTAATCCAAACGTTTTCAAAAAAAAGTACCTCGCAAAATAACTACGCTTTTAACAACGAATCAGGATCATATAATAAATAATAGATAATAATTAGGAAGACAAGTTGGTAGTGCTCCGTTTCTAGTATGATCATGACGTACCAGAAATTGGGTCGTTACATAGTAGTCCTATTCCAAGAGTGTTGGGGTTGAGCTCCTAACCTTGACACCAAGAAATTTGTACTAGGAAAGCCGAGCTATATCCGTACCGAGCTTGGTAGTACTTCTTTGTAGTTTGTAGATATCATCTTATTGGTATTTATTATGCTTGTATAACCTAGATGTTATGTTTGGTCTTGTGGCAAGGATGAATAGTGGTTCGGACGCTTTGAAGGGTTTACGTCAAGCCAAGAAAAATGCTGCCGCCCGAGCTATCTAATTAAAAGAGGCCAGTAAGTCGGGTGATCTCTCCTCTTCCTCTAAGTCGGACTCGAGTCCTTCAGCTAGGGTTCTTTCTGATCCTTCACCTCCTCCTTTTACTCCCCCTGTTGGATCCAAAATTCAAACTATTTTTCCCATGCCCCCTTTTCCCTAGCCGAGTTAAAAAAAAGTGTAAGACTTCTGATTCTGGCAGTATATATGACCAAGATTTTGATGTTGTGGCCTTTTGTGAAAAACACATCCTCTCCCACAGCTTTATAAGTATGGATAATGTTTTCATAAAAAAATTATCTCCAAGTGTTGTCCCGAGGTGGGATTATGACAGCTGGGGTTTGTTATGCTTTACTAAAATAGCTCGAGGAGGCTCCCCTTGGTGCCACCCAGCGAACTTTGATTGACCTGAAGGCTAAGGTGGCATCTTTATGGGAGGCCAAGCAGGAATGGAAGAAAAAGGAGACTTTCATTTTCGATCTTTCAAAGTTTTGGGAAAGGGCAAAGCAAGCTAAAGCCGCATGTGTCATGGCAGAGTGTCTGAAGAAGAAGAAGGCTATGGAAAGTTATACTCGAGTCTTCAGGGAGAAGCTAGATTTGAAGGATGAGGTCGCCAGATTGAAGGAGGAGTATGAAAATATAGAAGAGTTGGTTGCCCGAGGTATGGATGAGATTACCGACAACCTAAAGACTCAGTTCTTGGTTCTGGCTCCCGAAGTGAATTTCTCTCCTATCGACCTTGATAAGGTTGTGGTAGATGGGAAGATTGTCTATCCCCCATGGATGATGACAACCCTTCTGGAAATCCAAGGACATCGGGTGTCCGAACTGAAGAAACCTTTCAAAGCTTCCTGACTCGAATGGATGGAGATCTTCCCTCTTCTAAAAATCCTCCTGTCGAGACATTTCCTGCCGAGACACTCCCCGTGACTCAAGATGAAGGTGTTGCCGACCTGATCACTGGTGATTAATGATTTTTTTGTTTATTTTTATGAACTATTTGGTGTTTTCTGGCCCAATTTGTGGGTCTTTAAACAATTTATTTTGTAATAGCTGTAGTTGAATATTTTGCTTTATGACTTGGGCTTTTTAAAACCTTTTTCCACCATTTAATTTGTGGCAGCTTTTATGCGAATTGACAAATATCTTCTCAATATTTTTCTTTGAATTTGTTTATTGCAGCTACTTTTGAGTTTTCGTAGCTTTGTAACTTAGTGAAAATTTTGACAAGTTACTGGTGACTCTCTTTTGAATCCGATTTGGTCAAGTTGTTTTATGAGGTCGAATAACTTGTTTTGGAGGTGTCAGTTGGTGGAGGTCAGAGACTTTGTTGGATCATTCTTTTACGGGGTTGAGACTATGTGTTTCCCTAGTCAGGAAATTCTATTAGTTAAGTACCGACTTTTGGTAGTCGATTTTATCAAGTTATATCTGCGATTAGTTTTAGGCTTATCTCTTTTACTAACTTTCTTTTGAGTAGCTTAATGAGGATAGGCCACAATCTTCTTATATAACTTCGTACACTAATTTGGAGCTTGTCGCTTCATCTTGCTGACTATCTAGGCCGGGCATGATTTTTGTGCTTTCTCAAGCTTAAATCAGTGCGTGGTAGAATAAACAATGGAATGAAGGATTAATTATCATTAATGAAAATAATTTACAAATGTTTTACGCTACTAAGAGTTTTCTTTATATTTAATTTCTAGCTTTTGTTATGATGCCTCGTTAAAACCCCCTTCAGAAAAACCCTTTTCGGGAAAAAACCATGAAGTCAGAAAAAAGAGTACATTAGGAAACAACGTTCCCTTTTTAACCGTAGTACCTTTTCAGGTTACATGCATGCCACGACCTTGGGAGTTCATTCCCTTGTAGGTCGAACACTTTGTTGTAAGGTCCTTTCTAGTTTGCAGCTAATTTTTCTTCACCCGACTTCTATATGCCGATGTCGTTTCGGATCAATATGAGGTTGTTCATGGTGAAGTTTCTTCTGATGAATTTCTTGTTGTACATTATGGTCATTCTTTGTTTCAATGCTTCCTCCCTTATCCGAGCTTGATCTCGGATTTCTGGAAGGAGATCCAGTTCTTCCATTTGAGCTCTGACATTTCCAACTTTATTGTAGAATCAAACCCTTGGAATTTTCTCATTAATTTCTATGGGAATCATGGCTTCTATGCCATAAGCAAGTCAGAATGGGGATTTTCCAGTTGTTGGATGGAGAGTTGTTCGATATGCCCACAAGATTTGGGGAAGCTCTTCGTCCCATGCACCATTTGCATCTTGTAGTCTTCATTTGAGCCTAGTCAATATGACTTTATTTGTTGCTTCTGCATGTCCATCGGCATGAGGGTGCTCTACCGACATGAATTAGTGTTTAATCTTGAGGCTTTCTACCAAACTTTTGAATGTTGAGTCGGTAAACTGGGTACCATTGTCCGGGTAATGGAATATGAGACTCCAAACTGGGTAGCAATGTTCTTGTAGATGAATTTATGACATTTTTGGGCCGTAATAGTCGCCAGAGGTTCTGCCTCAATCCATTTAGTAAAATAATCAATTCTGACTATGAGGTATTTTACTTGTCTGGATGCTTGAAGAAATGGTCTCAGTAGATCCATACCCCATTTTGCGAATGGCCAAGGTCAGGTGATGCTGATAAGCTCTTCTGGTGGTGCCACATAGAAATTAGCATGTTTTCGGCAGGACTGGCATCTTTTAACAAAGTCCGCTGCCTCCTTTTGTAAGGTCAGCCAGTAGAAGCCTACTCGTAAGACTTTCTTAGCTAATGATCTAGCCCCCAAGTGACTTTCACAAATGCCACTATGAACTTCTTCTAAGACTTCTTCTGTCGATGTAGTCGGAACACACTTTAGTAAGGGTGTGCAGATTCCACTTCTATAAAGTACATTGAGAACTAAAGTATAGTTCTGTGCATCCCTTATGAATCTCCTCGCCTATTTTTCTTTTTCTGGGAGGACATCAAATTTGAGGTATTCGATGATCGGAGACATCCAACCCAAATTTAGGTTTGTGATTGTTAGTGTGTCCGACTTGTCGACTTCTTTGATCACTGATGAGGTGGAGAGAGTTTCTAGATTAGAACTTTATTGTTGCCTCTGCCTTGGTGCTAGCCAATTTGGATAGGGCATCAGCTCGACTATTTAGCTCCCAAGTTATGTGCCAGACTTCTGCTTCCTGGAATTCAGCTAACGGTTTTAGTGTTTCTTCTAGGTACTTCTTCTTGTTGGGATCTTTGGCTTGGTAGGTTGTAAGAACTCGATTTTCGGTAAACAGACTTTTCTGACTATTTTAAAATTTATTTTGCGAAATCCCAAATCATGGCCCAATAAGAAATAGTAAGGCTGGCCCAATGGTAAAAAAATAAAAAAAATAAAACAAAAAAATGAAAAAAAAATTAAAGAAAAAAATGTAAAATTAAATAGAAAAAGACCATTAATAAGGTCAAAATTGACTTTATTAGGGTAATTAATCCCCCTAATTCAAGTTTGACTAGTAAATAATTATTATTAGCATACCGTTGATTTATTTTCCTCACTAGAGACTTTTTGAACCAGAATTCACTTTTAGTGACGGTTTTGGGTGCGTCGAGAAAAACTCCAATAACCGAAAATCTCGGAATTAGTGGTCAAAATAATTTCTACGTAACTAAATGTGCCTCAAGATTTATATTAGTCATTAATTATTTTACCGCACGGTAAAAGTTACCTGAACCGAATTTCTGACTAGTATTCCGTAAACGACTCCTAGAGACCCCAAATCTTCTTACTTGGCATCCAAGTAACTTGTATCTCCTTCTCAGCCTCTGGACTGAGACTATCTCAGCCTTTCATCCCTCTCTACTGTGTCTTTTAACCTCGAGTAACTAACTACGGTTAACTATGGATAAGCTCGATGGTGCACGAAATCGTGATCGTTCATTCCTTGGTAACGACGCCAAAAACATAGTACGCACGTTCTTAATTTTAATTCTTTGTCACAACTTCCCACAACTAACCAGCAAGTGCACTGGGTCGTCCAAGTAATAAACCTTACGTGAGTAAGGGTCGATCCCACGGAGATTGTCGACTTGAAGCAAGCTATGGTCACCTTGTAAATCTCAGTCAAGCGGATTCAAATGGTTATAGAGTTTTAATAATTAAAAGATAAATAAAATGTAAAATAAAGATAGAGATGCTTATGTAATTCATTGGTGAGAATTTCAGATAAGCGTATAGAGATGCTTAGCTCCTTCTGAATCTCCGCTTTCCTACTGCTTTCATCCAATCCTTCATACTTAGGGGTGGCAACACTACCCGAACCCGCGGGTACCCACCCCGCCCCTACCCGCTCGGGGCGGGTTTTAACGGGGCGGGTACTTGGGCGGGGCGGGCGGGGTTGGGTTTAGGTTAAACCCGCCCCGGTATATGTAATATATATATAAATATATATTTTTAATATATAATATATGTAACATATATAAAATAATTAGTAAAATGATTAATAATATTATATCATATATAATTTTTTACTTTAATTTATGTTATGTATGTAAATGGTGGTTATATAATTTTTAAAATTTTATTTTATTTATTGGATTTAATAATTATAGGGGCGGGATGGGTACCCGCAGGGACGGGTACCCGCAGGGGCGGGTTAGGGTTTAACATTTTACTATCCGCGGGTAGGGCGGGGCGGGTTTTATGCGGGTTTTTTGTCAGGCGGGGCGGGGTCGGGTAGAGCAAAAACCCGCCCTACCCGCTCCGTTGCCACCCATATTCATACTCCTTTCCATGGCAAGCTGTATGTTGGGCATCACCGTTGTCAACGGCTACATCCCGTCCTCTCAGTGAAAATGGTCCAAATGCGCTGTCATCGCACGGCTAATCATCTGTCGGTTCTTGATCATACTAGAATAGGATTCAGTAATCCTTTTGCGTCTGTCACTACGCCCAGCACTCGCGAGTTTGAAGCTCGTCACAGCCATCCCTTCCCAAATCCTACTCAGAATACCACAGACAAGGTTTAGACTTTCCGGATCTCAAGAATGACCGCCAATAATTCTAGCCTATACCACGAAGACTCTGATCATAGAGCAGGAGGCTAAGAGATATGCATTCAAGCTTGTTTGCATGTAGAACGGAAGTGTTTGTCAGGCACACATTCATAAGTGAGAATGATGATGAGCATCACATAATCATCACATTTATCATGTTCTTGTGTGCGAATGAATATCTTAGAGAAGAAATAGGCCTGAATTGAATAGAAAAACAATAGTACTTTGCATTAATTCATGAGGAACAGCAGAGCTCCACACCTTAATCTATGGTGTGTAGAAACTCTATCGTTGAAAATACATAAGTGAAAATAGGGTAGACATGGCCGAGTGGCCAGCCTCCCATGGGGGTCTCAGAACGTAAAAGATACATAATGTGTTCCAGAGATGTGAAATAAATCACTAAAAGTAGTTTTTATACTAAACTAGTAACTAGGGTTTACAGAAATGAGTAAGTGATGCAGAAATCCACTTCTGGGCCCACTTGGTGTGTACTTGGGCTGAGCATTGAAGCTTTCACCTGTAGAGGTCTTCCTTGGAGTTGAACGCCAGTTTGTAACTTGTTTCTGGCGTTTAACGCCAGAATAGGACAGAAAACTGGTGTTGAACGCCAGTTTGCGTCATCTAAACTTGGGCAAAGTATGGACTATTATATATTGCTGGAAAGTCCTGGATGTCTACTTTCCAACGCAATTGAGAGCGCGCCATTTAAACTTCTGTAGCTCCAGAAAATTCACTTTGAGTGCAAGGAGGTCAGAATCCAACAGCATCTGCAGTCCTTCTTCAGCCTCTGAATCTGATTTTTGCTCAAGTCCCTCAATTTCAGCCAAAAATTACCTGAAATCACAAAAAAACACACAAACTCATAGTAAAGTCCAAAAATGTGATTTTTATTTAAAAACTAATAAAAAATATATTAAAAACTAACTAAATCATACTAAAAACTATGTAAAAATAATGCCAAAAAGCGTATAAATTATCCGCTCATCACAACACCAAACTTAAATTGTTGCTTGTCCCCAAGCAACTGAAAATCAAATAGGATAAAAAGAAGAGAATATACTATAAATTCCAAAATATCAATGAAACTTAGCTCCAATCAGATGAGCGGGACTAGTAGTTTTTTGCCTCTGAACAGTTTTAGCATCTCACTTTATCCCTTGAAGTTCAGAATGATTGGCATCTATAGGAACACAGAATTCAGATAGTGTTATTGATTCTCCTAGTTCAGTATGTTGATTCTTGAACACAGCTGCTTTATGAGTCTTGGCCGTGGCCCTAAGCACTCTGTTTTCCAGTATTACCACCGGATACATAAATGCCACAGACACATAATTGGGTGAACCTTTTCAGATTGTGACTCAGCTTTGCTAGAGTCCCCCCAATTAGAGGTGTCCAGGGTTCTTAAGCACACTCTTCTTTTGGCTTTGGACCTCGACTTTAACCACTCAGTCTCAAGTTTTCACTTGACACCTTCACGCCACAAGCATATGGTTAGGGACAGCTTGGTTTAGCCGCTTAGGCCAGGATTTTATTCTTTTAGGCCCTCCTATCCATTAATGCTCAAAGCCTTAGATCCTTTTTACCCTTGCCTTTTTGGTTTTAAAGGCTATTGGCTTTTTTTTTTCTTTTTTTTTTCTTTTTCTTTCTCTTTTTTTTGCCATTTTTCTTTTTTTTTTTTTCCACAAGCTTTTGTATTCACTGCTTTTTCTTGCTTCAAGAATCAAATTTATGATTTTTCAGACTATCAATAACATTTCTCCTTTTCATCATTCTTTCAAGAGCCAATATATTTAACATTCATAAACAACAATATCAAAAGACAAATGCACTGTTCAAGCATTCATTCAGAAAACAAAAAGTATTGTCACCACATCAAGATAATTAAACTAATTTCAAGGATGTATTCGAAATTCATGTACTTCTTGTTCTTTTGTAATTAAAAGCATTTTTCATTTAAGAGAGGTGATGGATTCATAGGACATTCATAGCTTTAAGACATAGACACTTAAACACTAATGATCATATAGTAAAGACACAAACATAAATAAAACATAAGGCTCAAAAACCGAAAAACAGGAAAATAAAAACAAGGAGATTAAGGAGCGAGTCCACCTTAGTGAGGGTGGCGTCTTCCTATTCTTGAAGAACCAATGGTGCTCTTGAGCTCCTCTATGTCTCTTCCTTGTCTTTGTTGCTCCTCCATCATGGCTCTTTGATCTTCTCTAATCTCATGGAGAATGATGGAGTGCTCTTGGTGTTCCATCCTTAGTTGTCCCATGTTGGAACTTAATTCTCCTAGGGAAGTGTTGATTTGCTCCCAATAGTTTTGTGGAGGGAAGTGCATCCCTTGAGGCATCTCAAGGATTTCATGGTGAGGAATTTCCTCATGCTCATGTTGAGGTCCATGATCTCTTGTTTGCTCCATCCTTTTCTTAGTGATGGGCTTGTCCTCATCAATGAGGATGTCTCCATCTATGTCAATTCCAGCCGAATTGCAGAGGTGACAAATGAGGTGAAGAAAGGCTAACCTTGCCAAAGTGGAGGACTTGTCAGCCACCTTGTAGAGTTCTTGAGGTATAATCTCATGAACTTCCACTTTCTCCCCAATCATGATACTATGGATCATGATGGCCCGGTCTACAGTAACTTCAGACCGGTTGCTAGTAGGAATAATTGAGCATTGAATGAACTCCAACCATCCTCTAGCTACAGGCTTAAGGTCCGGTCTTCTCAATTGAACCGGCTTGCCTCTTGAGTCAACTTTCTATTGAGCTCCTTCCACACATATGTCCATAAGGACTTGGTCCAATCTTTGATCAAAGTTGACCCTTCTAGTGTAGGGGCATGCGTTTTCTTGCATCATTGGCAAGTTGAACGCCAACCTTACATTTTCCGGACTGAAATCTAAGTATTTCCCCCGAACCATGGTAAGCCAATTCTTTGGATTCGGGTTCCTACTTTGATCATAGTTCCTAGTGATCCATGCGTTTACATAGAACTCTTGAACCATTAAGATCCCGACTTGTTGAATAGGATTAGAGAGAACTTCCCATCCTCTTCTTCTAATCTCTTGTCAGATCTCCGGATATTCGCTCTTTTGAGCTTAAAAGGGACCTCAGGGATCACCTTTTTCTTGGCCACAACTTCATAGAAGTGGTCTTGATGGACCTTTGAGATGAATCTCTCCATCTCCCATGACTCAGAGGTGGAAGCAATTGCCTTCCCTTTCCTCTTCCTTGAGGTTTCTCTGGCCTTAGGTTCCATTGATGGTTATGGAAAAACAAAAAGCAATGTGATGAGCGGATAATTTATACGCTTTTTGGCATTGTTTTTAGTATATTTTTAGTATATTTTAGTTAATTTTTATTATATTTTTATTAGTTTTTAAATAAAAATCACATTTCTGGATTTTACTATGAGTTTGTGTGTTTTTCTGTGATTTCAGGTATTTTCTGGCTGAAATTGAGGGACCTGAGCAAAATCTGATTTAGAGGCTGAAAAAGGACTGCAGATGCTGTTGGATTCTGACCTCCCTTCACTAAAAGTATATTTTCTGGAGCTATAGAAGCCCAATTGCGGCTCTCTCAATTGCGTTGGAAAGTAGACATCCTGGGCTTTCCAGCAATATATAATAGTCTATACTTTGTCTGAGATTTGATGGCCCAAACAGGCGTTCCAAATCAGCATAAGAATTCTGGCGGCACAAAAGCTGGAGTTAAACGCCCAAACTGGCACAAAAGCTGGCGTTTAACTCCAAGAAAAGTCTCTACACATGGAAGCTTCAATGCTCAGCCCAAGCACACACCAAGTGGGCCCGGAAGAAGATTTCTGCATTAATTACTTATTTCTGTAAACCCTAGGCTACTAGTTCTCTATAAACAGGACCTTTTGCTATTGTATTTACACACATTCATAGACCTTTTCACGTTTGGGAGGGTGGCCATTCGGCCATGCCTAGACCTTTTGTTCTTATGTATTTTCAACAGTGGAGTTTCTACACACCATAGATTAAAGTGTGGAGCTCTACTGTTCTTCATGAATTAATACAAGTACTATTGTTTTTCTATTCAACTCAAGTCTATTTCTTCTCCAAGATATTCATTCACACCCAAGAACATGATGAATGTGATGACTATGTGACACTCATCACCATTCTCACCTATGAACGCGTGACTGACAACCACTTCCGTTCTACATGCAAACAAGCTTGAATTTGTATCTCTTGGGTTTCTAATCTAAGATTGGAACCTTCGTGGTATAGGCTAGAATTATTAGCGGCTATTCCTGATATCCAAAACGTCTAAACCTTGTCTGTGGTATTCTGAGTAGGATCTGGAAAGGGATGACTGTGACGAGCTTCAAACTCGCGATTGTTGGGCGTGTGACAGACGCAAAAGGATCAATGGATCCTATTCCAACATGATCGAGAACCGACAGATGATTAGCCGTGCGGTGACAGCGTGCGTAGAACATTTTCACTGAGAGGACGGAAAGTAGCCATTGACAACGGTGATGCCCAACATAAAGCTTGCCATGGAAGGGAGTATGAATGATTGGATGAAGGCAATAGGAAAGCAGAGGTTCAAGGGGAACAAAGCATCTTCATACGCTTATCTGAAATTCCTACCAATAAATTACATAAGTATCTCTATCTTTATCTTATTTTATATTTTATTCATCTTTTAATTATCAATCCTCCATAACCATTTGAATCTGCTTGACTGAGATTTACAAGATGACCATAGCTTGCTTCAAGCCGACAGTCTCTGTGGGATCGACCCTTACTCACGTAAGGTTTATTACTTGGACGACCCAGTGCACTTGCTGGTTAGTTGTGCGGAGTTGTGATAAAGAGTTGAGATTACAATTGTGCGTACCAAGTTGTTGGCGCCATTGATGATCACAATTTTGTGCACCAAGTTTTTGGCGCCGTTGCCGGGGATTGTTCGAGTTTGGACAACTGACGGTTCATCTTGTTGCTTAGATTAGGTAATTTTATTTTTTTATTTTCAAAAAAAAAATTTCTCTATTTTGTTCTTCAGAGTTTTTAAGAATGAATTCTAGAGTTTCATGATGATTTGTTGAAGTCTGGCTGGCTGTGAAGCCATGTCTAATCTTTTGGACCGAGGTTTCAACTTATCATCACAAGAGCTTGTTGATTTCTATCAATTTTGCTGTTGTGAGCAATGATCTGCTAAAGCTTGGCTGGCCATTGGCCATGTCTAGTATTTTGGACCGGAGCTTTCACTGAAAGCTTGGCTGGCTAGTAAGCCATGTCTAATTCTTGGACCGGAGTCTTAGACTAACATTGCAATAATTCCTGGAATTCTTATTAAAAATTTTGAATCCTTTTATTTTCTTTTCCACTCAATTTTCGAAAAACCACAAAAAATTTATAAAATCATAAAAATCAAAAATATTTTATGTTTCTTGTTTGAGTCTAGTGTCAATTTTTAAGTTTGGTATCAATTGCATGACTTTCTTCTTCTTGCATTTTTCGAATATATGCATATTGTTCTTCATTGATCTTCAAGTTGTTCTTGATAATTTCATTGCTCTGATCTTTAAATTTTCTTGTTTTGTGTGTTTTGTTGTTTTTCATATGCATTCTCAATTTGTTAGTGTCTCTTATATGAAAATTTTTAAGTTTGGTGTCCTGCATGCATTGTTTGTTTGATTTGAGTTTCCTAAGATTAGTTGTATTTTGATTGTTTCTCATCATTGAAAAATTCAAAAAAAATTCAAAACTATGTCTTTTAAAGTCAATAATATAGAGAATTGAAGATTCAGAACATTCAACAGAGGAATCAAACAGAAAAAGCTGGGCATTCAAAACGCCCAAAGAAAAAGGAAAACTGGCGTTTAAACGCCAGCCAGGGTACCTGGCTGGGCATTTAACGCCCAAAAGGGTAGCATTTTGGGCGTTAAACGCAAGAATGGATACCATTCTGGGCGTTTAACGCCAGAAGGACACTAGAGGGAAGATTTTGTTTTTAATTCAAATCTTTTTCAAATTTTCATAATTTTTCAAAATCAAATCTTTTTCAAATCATATCTTTTCAATCATATCTCTTCAAAATCAATTTCTTTCCATTTTTTATTATTTTCGAAAATCCTTGCTACTATTAATGATTTACTTCAAAATTTTCTCCGGGCCTTTGCCGAAGGCTTCCGACTTTTGTTGGGAGAAGTTGGGCTGTGGGCTAGATCCATCTTAAGAGATCGGACCTTTGGCTTACTTTGGCCCATACCTCGTGCCCGGGCCAGGATATGAACAGTGCCCCTGCTTGAGCTTCGATCTCTTCAAAAGGTCGTGCTTGACCTGAGCTTCGATCTCGTTTTTGAGAGATCGTGCTCAAGCATCTTCTAATTGGACGTGCTCTGAGCAAGCCAGGCGCTTTATCTTTCTGGGGTGACTCTGCATTTTTAATCCTTTTTCTCGAAATGCAAAGCGTTTTGCTTTAAATGCTGCACCAGTCACGAGCGCAACAGCTTCTTGGGTATCTGTGAAGCGCTTTTAAGGCTTCATTAATTGGGCTTTTATTCCTTTTGCCGTTTCGGTTTTCTTTCTCTTTCGTTATGTTTAAAATCTTAGGGATTTTCGCAGCTTTCATTTTTTTTATTATTTCTTCATCCAGAGAAAGAAAGCTTTTCTTTTCGTTCCTCCCTCGATTGTTTTAGCGCTCCAAGTTTTTCCCTTTCTTCGGTTCTGAGGATTTTGCTTCTCCGGTGAGGATCGTCTTGCAGCTTGCCGTCCATCTGTTGTTTCTTTGTTTCTCCTTCTTTCAGGTTGGTTCCTTCTTTCCTTGTTCTTCTCTCTTTTGTTATGTTCTTTGCTTGGTGATGGCTTGGTTTTCTGTTGCGATACTCGTTTCTGTTGGTATTTTGTTTGCTGGGTTTTATATCGATCTTTGTAGTGAGGTTCTGTAACGTTTTTTATTTTTACTATTGCTGGTGAGAGGCTAGGGTTTACGGGCTGATGTGTTTGTTTGTTCTGTGCTTATGTTGCCTCCAAAGGGTGCCACCGCGTCGTAATGCTGGCGTTTGCGAGGCTAGGGCGCCTTTTTTTGGTGTCTTCATTTTCTTTTTTGGTGTTTTTCCTTGCCAATTTCTTTCCCATTTTTGCCCGAGCTACTTGTGGTGACGTTTCTTTGTTTTCACTATTTGTAGGTGTAGTGTATATTTCCACTAGCACGATATTGTTCGCTTTGGCACACAAGCCTCACGGTTTTACCTTTGACGATAGGGATGATAGCCGAAGCCCCCCACACTCACTCGTCAAAACGCATCATGTTAGGGAGAGGTATCCACACCCTTATAAGGCATGCTTCGTTCCCCTCCCTAACCGATGTGCCAGCTAGGGAGAGGTATCAACACCCTTATAAGCCCGGATCGATGTGCCAGCTAGGGCGCTGGGCTCCCTTAGGGTGGTGGATTGTAAGGTCCCACATCAGATGGGAGGGGAACGAAGCATGCCTTATAAGGGTGTGGATACCTCTCCCTAGCATGATGCATTTTGACGAGTGAGTGTGGGGGACTTCGGCTATCATCCCTATCGTCAAAGGCAAAACCGTGAGGCCTTGTGTGCCAAAGCGGACAATATCGTGCTAGCGTGTGGTCTGGACTGTTATACTTTGAAAGTATTACCCCTCAATAAAAAGAGTAATCAGCCAAGGATTGAAAACCAAGGAGCAAAAATACTAATATGAGTTTTCATAGCATCTCAACTGTTCTAGCTTGAAGTTTTGGAAGTAATGCACCTACACTAAAGGAGCATTCCACCAAGATGAAAGGAAATAAGAGAGAGTGCTTAAATATGGTTTTTTTCATAGGTCTTATTTCTTCTCTTTCATGCTGTTACATTGAATATCTTACTTTCTTAGTTTATCTTTCTTTGATTTCTCATGAAAAAGGCATTAATAAGTGAGGTATTTGAAAAAAGCCATATGAGAAAAAAGGCAAAGAGAGTAAACTTGGAGAGAAAAGCCATTATTATGTCAAACTCTTTTGATGTATTTTTGTTTTGTGTCATGAACTTAAGAGGTTTCCCTTGCTAAGTTAAGTTAGCACTTAGTGTTGAGAGTCTAGGGAGTGGACCTAGCCGAAACAAACTTGGTTAGATGCTTGGGTCATTCTAATAGGATTAGGAAGAATTCTAGGAAAATTAATGTTTGTAATCTTTGAAAAAGATAGTGAAAATTTTACCACAGTTGTTGTGGAGATTGAATTCAGGCCACATTGCACAAGGTGGTTGAACCATGATATATGATGGTGCATTCTTGTCTTCTCTACTCTGTTTTATTTCGTTTGTTATGAGACAAAAATAAATTATCTCCTGCATAATCGGTATCATAGACACAATACTAACAAAGTTTCAAAATCTGTTCTAGTGTTCAAGTTTAAAAGCTTAAAAGGTGCCCATAGATTTAATCCCCTTCTCTTGAAAACCTTCAATTCAAAACCAAATGGGCTAGGTATGGAGATATAAAGTTTATTTTGTTATAAACGACTCGACTCAAAAGTAAGTCATTAGATTTAATAGGCTTTATTTCTATTTTTATGGAAATACTTATTTAGGACTATAAGGCATTGATGTTATATTAGATCTTGAGCTACAGAAGATGAATATAAGAAATTAGTTTTCAATAGCATTATTGATAAGACAATGATATGATACACTAGAGAATTGTGTCATAAGACACAATAAGTATATAGACTGCTAATTAAAGAATCTCATCTATGGACTCAAAAAAATTTTCTATGATCAGTATTTCATATTTCACCAAATTTTTATCTCATATGGTCTTCTGAGATAAATGTGGTTAATAATTGTGTACTAGTTCAGTAAGAGTAAATATATTTTCACTATTCTTATGTGTTAATGGAATACAGAATTACAAATAAGGTTACTTATCAAACTTTAAGGGAGACTAGTCTCATTAGATTCCTCAAAAAATTTATAATGTTCAAAAGTGCATAAGGTTTCATACACTTCAACAGTGGTTTGATGGATACTAAGTTTGTACACCTATAGTTATTATGTACGTTATTGGTATTCTTGGTAGATATTTGAACAAGTTAAGAAGGGATCACTAAATAACAATCAAACTAGTTATCTTAGAGCAAAACATTACATATTCATATATATGAATTCAAAAGTTAAAGTTAGAGATCATTTCGTATTCAGATTATAACTTTGTTGGATATCAAGACAATTTTGATCCATTTTAGGTATATTCATATCCTCATTGGAAGAGTTCTTTGGAAAAGTGTTGAGAAGACTGATAAATTCCAATTTTGTGGTTTATCTTGTGCTTAATTTAGGGGATTTTATCAACCTTTTTCACATTTATTCAATGAAATAGCATGGTTTTGTAATTCTCCCTAATTTTGTGCTTAAGTGTGAAAACATGCTTTTTAGGCCCTTAAATAGCTAAATTTAATTCACTTTAATTCCATTCGATGCCTTGATATGTTTGTTGAGTGATTTCAGGTTCATAAGGCAACTATTGGATGGAAGAAGTGAAGAGAAAAGCATGCAAAGTGGAGAATTCATGGGAAAACAAGGATTTGGAGTGCATACATCGACGCGCATGCATGGCACGACGCGTACGCATGGAGATGAGGTCACCAGGCGACGCATACGCGTGACATGACGCGTACGCGTTAAAAATTAGAACGCCAGATGACGCGTACGCGTGGCTCATGCGTACGCATCACAGCTCGCACGTGACCTTATTAAAGTGAAAACATTGGGGGCGATTTCGGAGCTTCCCAGGCCCAAATCCAACTGATTCCAGAGACTATTTCATGTAGAATTCAAGATGGGTCAAGGGGGGAGCACTTAGATTAGTTATGATAAGCCTTTAGTTAGCTTTCTAGAGAGAGAAGCTCCCTCTTCTCTCTAGAATTAGGATAGGATTAGGTTAAATTCTCTTAAGATCTAGGGTTTAATTCTTTTTTTCATCTTATTTTCCTTTCAATTTCTTGTTATTATATCTTTGTCCTTCTTAGTTCTTTTGTTAATTTCCCCTTTTATGCCTCTTTTATGTTGATGAACTCTTGTTGAATTTGGATCTCTTTTAATGCAATTTGATGTTTGATGTCCTTTTATTGTTAATTTGAGTTGTTATTGTGGATTTCTCGTATTGGGTAGTAGTAGATTTTATTAATTCTTGCAATTTATAATGCTTTCCTTTTATGCCTTCCAAGTCTTTGACAAAATACTTGGTTGGATGTTAGAGTAGTTTTTTGAGCATTCATGACTTGGAAAGAGAAATTGGGCAATTTTGAGTCATTAATACCCAATTTAGATTGGAGATCTAGAGTTGTTAGTTAATATTATTTCTATTAACTCTAATCTCTTGCTAATTCAATTAGTGAGTCGATTAGGATTTTCAGATTGAGATTAACTAGTCTTATTTGACTTTCTCTCATGGAAGGTAACTTTACACCTTCTTCTAACATGGGAGATGACGAAATAAGATAAATTCTTGTTAATCACTGTTATGATTAGTGACTAGGATAGAAAGTCTATATTCTCAATCCTTGCCATGAATGTCTCTCTTTATTAATTATTTTCTTTAATTGTTTTCTTTACTTTTCTTGTCATTTGTTTTCTTGCCTCTTTTATCAATCAAACCCCCTTTTGATACCATAACCAATAATACGCATACCTCACTGCAATTCCTTGAGAAGACGATCCGAGATTTAAATACTTCGGTTATTTTTATTGGGGTTTGTACTTGTGACAAACAGATTAAACTTTGATTGAGGATTGTTGTTGGTTTAGAACTATACTTGCAACAAAATTTTATTGAGAAATTCTTTACCAACAGTTTTCTTATATCAAAGACCCTTGTTACTCTTTCCATGAAAGCACTTGAATATAAAATCTCTTTTAAAGACATCCAATATGATGAAAACAAATACTTGTCACAAATTAGAAAAATAAATTTGAAAGACCACTTCAGTTATTTTGTGTCAATATGTTAGTAGTCTAATATTTTAAATTTTTAAATAAAAGAGTTCAAAGTTTTTAAGTGTCTATTGAGCATATCAGTACAGACTCCTTAAATGCATGCATATTTGTTTAGTAAGAAATAAATACCTAAGGTCTTTCATGTAGATACTATTCAAGTAGGTGTCATATCATTTTATGATATGTTATTTCAATGGGAGTGTGCATTTAGATGCTCGTATGGTTTAGACAAATTTATGATATAGATATTTCTGCAGAAATAAAGTATTCAATTTTGTTTTCACTTTTCCAGGGATGGATATAAAGGAGACAGTAGTGGCCTCCCCCTCGAATTTAAAAAACTATACCTTATGTATGAGATGCGTGTTTAAGTAAATAAATAATATTATGTGATTTAGTGGTTTATATGTATTATTCTCACTATGTTTATGTTTTAATTTTTCACTCACTAATATTTTTCACTTAACCAATTTAATATCATACACTTAAGCCTTTACACCTTTTAAATTAGTTTTTATATATTTATTTCTATATCCATTTTAAAAAAAAATCATTTGTTTTTTAAATAATATAAAAATGTTAAACATATACACTACAAGAAACATTGTTGAAATTGATGGCCAAATTAACTGCGAAGCTGTCGATAATATTAAAAATCGACCGCAAAATCAATGGTGTGATATGTCGCTTTTAAATGTGTCGATTTTTAAAAAATCTAATAAGATCGACGGCTTCCCAGACTGTCATAGGTTTTCAATAAAACCGACAACCTTTTTATTGATAATATGAATTTAAGATTTTTACATATTTAATAAAAGCAACATCTTGACTGTCTATAATCTTATGTAAAATCTACGACTAGTCTGTCGATATTTGATTTATTAAAATTGACAAATTAGCCATCGATTTAATTAAGTACCAACAATATCGTCATCTATTTTTTTTATTTTCTTTTGTCTATCTTAAATTAAAAAAGAGACAACATTGTCATCGATTTTAATAGCCATATTTTTTAATTAATTTTTTATTTGAAAATAGCAGACAATTAATGCAAATAAACTTTTAAATATAAAATAAAATTTATAATAAATATTAGATAATGAGAAAAATAAAATTTTAAATATAGAAATAAAATTTATACTAAATATTAGATAATGAGTTTGCAAACTTATCAAGATAATAAATAATCCTCTAACATACAGATTCAAGACAAGATAAATAACTAAATACAACATATTTGTCTAAATCCACTAATAATACAAAATAGAGTAAAGTATCGTTTTTGTCTCAAACGTTTGGGGTAAGTCATATTTGTATCCCTAACGTTTAAATCGTCTTATTTGTATCCTTAACGTTTATAAAAGTGATTCAATGTTATCCTACTATCAATTATACTAACAAATCAGATTATATTTTTCAATTATTCTCACTTAGATGTGTTCGATTTTAATATTACACCCACTATTTGCGTTTAGATTCAATTATGTCCCTAGAAAAGTAAATTATGTAAATGTTATAAGAATTAGTTTCAACATTTGATGAGCTATTTTTCGGAGTAGATCATCGATTCTATCCCAGACATTTGTATTCTAACTTCAAGAAGAGATTTTTAAAACTCAAACTAAAGCGCTCATGATGTGTAATTGACAGCAGGATAATATTGAATCATTTTTACAAACGTTAGGGATACAAATAGGACGATTTAAATGTTAGGAACACAAATAGGATTTACCCCAAACGTTGGAGACAAAAACGATACTTTACTCATACAAAATATTCAAAACAAAGTAAACAACCCTATTCGTACTCGTTTAAATAGTCCTCATCTGAGTCATCGAGATCATCAGAATCATCTTCTATTTGAGAAGAACCCTGTGACTATCCTAGTGGCTGCGGGATAATAGGGGGTCATCTACCTTGGGCTGTGCTTCTCTAGGAGCTTGGAAAAGTAAAAGGAGGAGGTGGAGGACACATGATCCAGAACTACTATAGGACCCATTGCCATCACATACTCAGTCAAGCTGCTGAGTTGACGACTAAAATAGTCTATCTGTGAGTTACTGGTGTTGAGATCCTCACACAAGGATTCAAAAACCTGTTGCTACTCTCTTTTTTTCCTTTGGTAGTGTTCTTCAAGCTCTCTATATTTAACAGAATGTTGTTTAATTTTCTTATTGAGTGTTGTGATTCGCTCCCTAAAATCCAAAATATTGGTGTTAGTGGTTGTAGTTGGCTCATTAACTCGGGGTTGCACCATAGAAGAGTTTCTTACCTCACCCATGCCATATACCCTACCTCTTCATTTTCTACTCGCTGTCTCAATCCATATGTTTTTCTCAAAGACAAGCGCTAGATTAGTTACACCAGCTTTTATAGCAGCCTGCCGCTCTTGCTCAGCCTAAAATATGCACTCTTGCAATATCTCCTACAATAAGTAAAAATAATTGGTAAACTACTATAAGTATCAATAATGAAAAAACTAGGGATATGTGACAAAAACAAGTTCAACATTACAATAAAGGAAGGTATCAAGTCATTATTTTTCACGCATTCTAACTTGCAGAAAAACCAATTACAATGAAGGATGGTAAGTTATGTTTGTCGTTCAGGAGTGTTCATCAAACCATTATTGAGTCCTATCTTTTTTGCGAGTATGAGTGTGCTCAAAAAGCTCATCCATATGCGATCCAGCCTTATTCTTTTAGATACTACATGTGGCACAAAGTAATCAGAACAATAGCTTGATGTCTCTCTAGCCAAATATGCTTGTCAAATTGAACCTTTTACTCTAGCCTGATTCTTTACTAATCTCTTATACATGCCTATTTCACGCTCAAATGGATACATCCACCTATACAAAGATGGTCCACAAACACCTTCCTCATATGCCAAGTGAATTAGTAGATGCTCCATTACATCAAAATAAGCAGGTGAAAAAACTCTTTCTAACTTTTACAAAATGATAGGAATATTAGCTTCCATTTGTACAAGATTACTAACCCGAAGAGTATATGAACAAAGGTCCCAAAATATTGACTTATTTCTGTCAACAGTTTTCACACATGGTTCGACAACTCTTTAAAGGCTAACAGAAGCAAACACTCTATAAATACATGACAATCATGAATTTTCATCCCAAATAATTTTTCTCCCCTGACATCGTCACACCTTTGAAAATTTGAAACATATCCATCTGGCATTTTCAACTCTTATACCTATTTACAAATACTTTTTTGTTTTTGGAGTGTCAAGACATAGTTGTCCTTAGGCTTTGCCCAATGACCTTCGCATATCTGTACCAAATTCAAATTCGGTCACCTACAAAGCACAACCATATCTAACCTTGCATTTTCATTGTCTTTTGTTCTTTCAATATCCATAATAGTATTCATTATATTATCAAAAATATTCTTCTCAATATGCATTAGATCTAGACCAAATGATCTTTCTAATATGGGAGATCCCAAAATATACTATTTTTGGTCCAATTGTGTTCCATTCCATATCCCCTTAATCTCACTTGTCCTCTTGTGTAAACTATTTTAGGATATTCTTTAACCTTTTCCAGACCGGTTTGCTGCTAAGCTTAATAGGAGGTTTTTCATCCTCCTCAACATTCTTCTTAAACCAACTTTATTACGCCTATAAAGATGACCTTCAAGTAAATATCTCCTATGATAGTCAAACCACGAATTTTTTTCACCATAATCTAACTAAAAGAACTTGGTATCCTCCATGCATATTGGACACAATAATCTACCCCCCGTGCTCCAACCAGATAACATTTCATAAGTAGAAAAATTGTTAATGGTGTACATTAATGTGGTCTTTAACTGAAAATTTCTCTTTCTATGAATGTCGTATGTTAGGAAGCCTTCATCCTACAATTCTTTTAGCTCATCTATCTGTGGTTGAATATAAATATCACTTTTTTCTTTAGAATTTTCTTTTCCAGGTATGATGCACATTAGGAACAGAAAAGGGCCTTTCATATACATATGAGGTGGAAGGTTATAAGGGGAGACTATAACAGGCCAACAAGAGTACGGTGTGCTAAAATAAACATTAGGAGAAACCCATTAAAACAAAGTCCAAGTCTAACATTACATGGTCTGCTTGCAAAATGAAGATGTTTGGTATCGAAATGTTTCCATGCTTCACCATGGGAAGGATGTGTCATTACATCATCATTTATGCGATTTTAATGATGCCACAACATATGAGGGGGCAGAGCTCATTGAGGTATACAACCTTTGTAGCCTTGGAATCAACGACAAATAATGCATTCTTATATATGGAACCTCTTTATTTTTACCCTTTCTAGGCTTAAATCTCTTCTCCCCACAAAATTTGCATTACCTAAGATCTTTATCCTCTTTGTAATATATCATATAACCACTGACATAACAATCTATCTTAACCTCCTTAAACCTAAGCTAGGAAACAATTTTCTTGGCTTCATAGTAGTTAGAAGGAATTTCATTTAGAGTTGTTTACATTTTTTTAAACAAAGTTTTCCACTGGTCAAAATATCCCTGTGATTGATTTTCCTCTAACTTTATATTTAACATCCTACTAGTAAGTGATAATCGTAAATGGACACAATTTTTTTACAAGGGTTTACTAACTAAATTTAAGAGGTCTTAAAATTTCTTAGCATCTAGATTTGGTTCCTCCACTGTTGGTTTCATGTACATGTGGAACTCAGGTTGCAAAGCATTAACAATCATCTCATGATAACGATCAAAATTCTTTTCCATGTAACACCACCTGATGCAGAACTATTTCCCAAATCTTCATCTATCCTAATGATTCTCTACGGGTATCTCCTCCCCATGCTCTATCCAAACTCAATAATTAGGTTTAAATCTATTAGTATATAGATCAATCTTAATATCGATCAACTGCTTAAACCTCCCACACTGATATTTGGCACATGGACACCTAACTAAACCTCCTTTGAGAAATTCACAAGTTCTAGTACACACATCCATAAATTCATTTACCTTTTTAACAAAACTAGGCTTAAAACCTCACTTTTGGTCATATGTTCTATCATACATCTAACTTCGGTTATGGATTTCCATTATTAATAATTTTAGTTTTCTACATATCAAAGGAATAATATTCAAAAAAAAAAAGCAAAAAATTAACTTTTTTTATTTCCTATAGCATTGAAAGCATAATCTATCATTATATATCAATATGATGCCTAATAATATTGATTCACAAGAAGTCATTACATCATGTATAAACAAGAAATTTAGTAGAAAAATAAAGATGAATTAAAACTCGATAGTTTAACAGATATAATAAATAAATAAATAAAAAGGTAGAAGGTTAAACTTTAAATAGCCTTTTTAGGAGTCTTAAACCCTAAACCAATACCTTTTCAGAACATGTTGCTTTCTTTTCCAGGCTTCTTCCCCTTCCTTAATTTCTTTGCTGCTTCAATTTTAATTATTTTAAAAAAATAATTTTTTTGTTCAAGTAACATGATTTGAAAGGTAACAACTAAATCACCAGCAAATTATGATATCATTCCAGAGAAAAATAAAAATGATATTTTTCCACTTAATTTATGTAAAGTACTTGTTTGTTTTTCATAAGCATATATAAGAGAGCAGGAAACAAAGGTGTGCTTGAAGCATACAACTCAAGGAATTTTAGTCCACTTTGCACCTAAGAGTGAAATGAATGAACAAAGCAGAAAATCATCATTGGTAATAATTAAGATATGATCACATGACTGATTATCTATTTAAAAATCAACCAATATGCTGCATCATTTTGAAAACTAAAGTCTTTTAGTATTTTTTCAAATAGTTAAAGAGAGGGAATAAGCATTACTAAGAGAAAATCTTGGGTTGCTTCAAGAAATCCTTCTCCGTCTATAGAACAAATAGTAGAAAGTGTGAGATTTTTCAAAAGCTAAAAGTATATATATTATAGCATACAGTTCAATAAACCCATGTTTGCATTACAATTATTTACAAATGTTGAGCAATAATAGCATGAGAAGGTAGCAACTAGCTAGTGAAGTCCAACAGAAAAGGTATGATAGTATATTACAAAATGATAAAAAGAGGATGGTCTGATGATTCAAAATTTAAAAAAAAAATCTATATACAAATATACAAGACTACATACCAACTCTCCAAATTTAAAAGTGTATAAAAGGCTTAAGAAGTAGCTTTACAGTTGTCCCTTTGCCTCCAATTACTGAATATTTTTCTCTCAGCAAAACATATAGCCCAACCACTTCATCCTTCTATATTTGTATTAACATGAAAAAAACAGTATTAAGTATTAACATATTTCTGTGACTATGTTTGAACATTAAAATATTATCTAGTAAGCAGGCTAATATAGATTATCAAAAATGCCATATGTAATGAAAACAAAACACAAAGACAATTAGGATAGAAATATGGTTTGTGTCAAGACAAGTTTGTCTAATTTGATGGAAATTAAATAAGTTTTTTAGGTACATTGAATTAGGACAAAATGTATAATAATGAAAGAAAGAAGAACTTCAAATTTGGCAATCAATACAAATACACATTTTGAAGCCTCTCAAGAACAACATTGCTTGAATAAATATCTTCTTCAAGACTCTGATGACACACATACCTTAAATCACAAATGTCATACTTGTTTGCGGCACAAACAAGCTCTAATTGATGCGTTAGAAACTCTTGGTGTTCAATGATGCCATAAAGATAGTTAATAAATGCAAAACACACACAACAAATCCTTTTAATTCAAAAATTGATGAAAAAATCAATGAAGAATGAAACTGTAGAGAGATAAACCAAGAGAGAGTAATTGATTTTGATTGAGTACTATCAATTGAAGGGGAATATTAAGGCAGTGCCAACAATGACACAGAATGACAGTGGCGCGGCAGTAGCAAAGTGACGTCCGCGCGGCGACAGCGGAGAAGGATGGTTGAGTGTTGGTTAAATGAGGGTTGGGTAAAATGAAGGTTGGTGAAATGGTGAATTTGGGTGAAATGAGGAAGGCGCGGAAAGTGTGCGAGAGAATCATTTTTTTACTGATAAAAATTGATGGCAGCTTTGTCAATTTTAGTTTGAAAAAAAAAAAGATCACTGATGAGCGGATAATTTATACGCTTTTTGGCATTGTTTTTAGTATGTTTTTAGTAGGATCTAGTTACTTTTAGGGATGTTTTTATTATTTTTTATGTTAAATTCACATTTCTGGACTTTACTATGAGTTTGTGTGTTTTTCTGTGATTTCAGGTAATTTCTGGCTGAAATTGAGAGACTTGAGAAAAAATCAGATTCAGAGGTTGAAGAAGGACTGCTGATGCTGTTGGATTCTGACCTCCCTGCACTCAAAGTGGATTTTCTGGAGTTATAGAACTCAAAATGGCACGCTTCCAATTGCGTTTAAAAGTAGACATCCAGGGCTTTCCAGAAATATATAATAGTCTATACTTTGCCCAAGTTTAGACGATGCAAAAGGGCGTTGAACGCCAATTCTACGCTGCAGTCTGGAGTTAAACGCCAGAAACACGTCACGAACCAGAGTTGAACGCCAAAAACACGTTACAACTTGGCGTTCAACTCCAAAAGAAGCCTCTGCACGTGTAAACTTCAAGATCAGCCCAAGCACACACCAAGTGGGCCCCAAAAGTGGATTTATGCATCAATTACTTACTTCTGTAAACCCTAGTAGCTAGTTTAGTATAAATAGGACTTTTTACTATTGTATTAGGATATCTTATGATTTTTAGTTCAACTTTGGGATCATATTGATCACGTTTGGGGGCTGGCCATTCGGCCATGCCTGGACCTTCATCACTTATGTATTTTCAACGGTAGAGTTTCTGCACTCCATAGATTAAGGTGTGGAGCTCTGCTGTTCCTCATGATTTAATGTAAAGTACTACTGTTCAATTCAACTTATTCCACTTCTAAGATATCCATTCGCACCCAAGAACATGATGAATGTGATGATTATGTGACGCTCATCATCATTCTCACTTATGAACGCATGCTTGACAAACACTTCCGTTCTACATGCAAACAAGCTAGAATGAGTATCTCTTAGATATCTAATACAGGGGACCGAGTCCGAGATATTAGAATCTTCGTGGTATAAGTTAGAACCCATGGATGGCCATTCCTGAGATCCGAAAAGTCTAAACCTTGTCTGTGGTATTCCGAGTAGGATCTGGGAAGGGATGGCTGTGACGAACTTCAAACTCGCGAGTGCTGGGCGTAGTGATAGACACAAAAGGAGGGTGAATCCTATTCCAGTATGATCGAGAACCTCCAGATGATTAGCCGTGCCGTGACAGAGCATTTGGACCTTTTTCACAGAGAGGATGGGATGTAGCCATTGACAATGGTGATGCCCTATATAAAGCTTGCCATAGAAAGGAGTAGGAATGATTGGATGAAGACAGCAGGAAAGCAGAGGTTCAGAGGAACGAAAGCATCTCTATACGCTTATCTGAAATTCTCACCAATGATTTACATAAGTATTTCTATCTTTATTTTCTGTTTATTTATTATTATTATTCGAAAACTCCATAACCATTTGATATCCGCCTGACTGAGATTTACAAGATGACCATAGCTTGCTTCATACCAACAATCTCCATGGGATCGACCCTTACTCACGTAAGGTTTTATTACTTGGACGACCCAGTGCACTTGCTGGTTAGTTGTATCGAAGTTGTGACAAATTATGAATTAAGATTAGAGCACCAAGTTTTTGGAGCCATTACCAGGGATCACAATTTCGTGCACCAAGTTTTTGGCGCCGTTGCTGGGGATTGTTCGAGTTTGGACAACTGACAGTTCATCTTGTTGCTCAAATTAGGTAATTTTCTTTTTGTTTTATTTTCAAAAAATTTTCAAAAATCTTTCAAAAATTTCTCATCTGTTATCGAAAATTATTCTAAATTTTTAAGAATGAATTCTAATGTTTCATGAAGCATGTTGAAGCCTGGCTGGCTGTAAAGCCATGTCTAATTCTTTTGGACTGTGGCTTCCAACCATTAGCATAGAGGCAAGTTAATTAGAATATTAGTTGTTGCATGCCTGATTTATATCCGAAAGCTGGCTGGCTATTAAGCCATGCCCAACCCTTGGATTGGAGCTTTAGGCCAACATTGAAAGATTCCTGGGATTCTTATTAAAAATTTTGAATTTCTTATTTTCTTTTTCCTATATGTTTTTTCGAAAAAATATACAAAACTCCAAAAAAATTAATAAAATCATAAAATCAAAAATATTTTGTGTTTCTTGTTTGAGTCTTGAGTCAATTTCAAGTTTGGTGTCAATTGCATTTTTTCTAAAAATTTATGCATTTTTCAAAAATTCATGCATTCATAGTGTTCTTCGTGATCTTCAAGTTGTTCTTGGTAAGTCTTCTTGTTTGATCTTGATGTTTTCTTATTTTGTGTCTTTTGTTGTTTTTCATGTGCATCTTTGCATTCATAGTGTCTAAGCATTAAAGATTTCTAAGTTTGGTGTCTTGCATGTTTTTCTTTCATTAAAAATTTTCAAAAATATGTTCTTGGTGTTCATCTTGACATTCAAAGTGTTCTTGGTGTTCATCTTGACATTCATAGTGTTCTTGCATGCATCACATGTTTTGATTCAAAATTTTCATGCATTGAGTCTTTTTCATGTTTTTCTCTTTCTTCATTAAAAATTCAAAAATAAAAAAATATCTTCCCCTTTTTCTTCTCATAAATTTGAAATTTTGAGTTGACTTTTTCAAAAATTTTTAAAATTTAGTTGTTTCTTATGAGTCAAATCAAATTTTCAATTTAAAAATCTTATCTTTTCAAAATCTTTTTCAAAAATCAAATCTTTTTCATTTTTCTTATTTATTTTCGAAAATTTAAAAAAAAATTTTCAAAAATTTTTTTCTTAATTTTATATCATATTTTCGAAAATATCATCAACAATTAATGTTTTGATTCAAAAATTTCAAGTTTGTTACTTACTTGTTAAGAATGATTCAAACTTTAAGTTCTAGAATCATATTTTGTGATTTCTTGTGAATCAAGTCATTAATTGTGATTTTAAAAATCAAATCTTTTTCAAAACTAATTTCAATCATATCTTTTCAAAAATATCTTTTTATCTTATCTTTTTCGAAATCATATCTTTTTAATCCTACCTTTTCATATCATATCTTTTTCAAATATCTTTTCTAACTTCTTATCTTCTTATCTTTTAAAAATTGATTTTCAAAATTTGTTTCAACTAACTAATTAAATTTTTATTTGTTTCTTATCTCTTTCAAAACTACCTAACTAACTATTCCTCTCTAATTTTCGAAAATACCTCCCTCTTTTTCAAAAATGCTTTTTAATTAATTAATTGTTTAAATTTTAATTTTAATTTCAATTCTCCTTTAATTTTCGAAAATCATTAACTCTTTTTCAAAATTTAATTTTCGAATTTCTCTCTCTCATATACTTCTATTTATTTATTCATCTACTAACACTTCTCCTCACCCAAAAATTCGAACCCCTTCTTCTCTTCTCAGTTCGAATTCTTCTCTTCTCCACTCTCTCTCTTCTTTTCTTCTACTCACACAAGGGAACCTCTATACTGTGGTAAAAAGGATCCCTATTATTATTTTTTGTTCCCCTCTTTTTCATATGAGCAGGAGCAAGGACAAGAACATTCTTGTTGAAGCAAACCCTGAACCTGAAAGGACTCTGAAAAGGAAACTAAGAGAAGCTAAAATACAACAATCCAGAGACAACCTTACAGGAATTTTCGAACAAGAAGAGGAGATGGCAGCCGAAAATAATAATAATGCAAGGAGGATGCTTGGTGACTTTACTGCACCTAATTCCAATTTACATGGAAGAAGCATCTCAATTCCTACCATTGGAGCAAACAACTTTGAGCTGAAACCTCAATTAGTTTCTCTGATGCAGCAGAACTGCAAGTTTCATGGACTTCCATCTGAAGACCCTTTTCAGTTCTTAACTGAATTCTTACAGATCTGTGATACTGTTAAGACCAATGGGGTTGATCCCGAGGTCTACAGGCTTATGCTTTTCCCGTTTGCTGTAAAAGACAGAGCTAGAACATGGTTGGACTCACAACCTAAAGATAGCCTGAACTCTTGGGATAAGCTGGTCAAGGCTTTCTTAGCCAAGTTCTTTCCTCCTCAAAAGCTCAGTAAGCATAGAGTGGATGTCCAAACCTTCAGGCAGAAAGAAGGTGAATCCCTCTATGAAGCTTGGGAGAGATATAAGCAACTGACCAAAAAGTGTCCTTCTGACATGCTTTCACAATGGACCATTCTGGATATATTCTATGATGGTCTGTCTGAATTAGCTAAGATGTCATTGGATACTTCTGCAGGTGGATCCATTCACCTAAAGAAAATTCCTGCAGAAGCTCAAGAACTCATTGACATGGTTGCTAACAACCAGTTCATGTACACTTCTGAGAGGAATCCTGTGAGTAATGGGACGCCTCAGAAGAAGGGAGTTCTTGAAATTGATACTTTGGATGCCATATTGGCTCAGAACAAAATATTGACTCAGCAAGTCAATATGATTTCTCAGAGTCTGAATGGAATGCAAGCTGCATCCAACAGCACTCAAGAGGCATCTTCTGAAGAAGAAGCTTATGATCCTGAGAACCCTGCAATAGCAGAGGTGAATTACATGGGTGAACCATATAGAAACACCTATAATTCCTCATGGAGAAATCACCCAAATCTCTCATAGAAGGATCAACAAAAGCCTCAACAAGGCTTTAATAATGGTGGAAGAAACAGGTTTAGCAATAGCAAGCCTTTTCCATCATCCACTCAGCAACAGACAGAGAACTCTGAAGAAAATACCTCTAATTTAGCAAACTTAGTCTCTGATCTATCTAAGGCCACTCTGAGTTTCATGAATGAAACAAGGTCCTCCATTAGAAATTTGGAGGCACAAGTGGGCCAGCTGAGTAAGAAGATCACTGAAACCCCTCCTAGTGCTCTCCCAAGCAATACAAAAGAAAATCCAAAAGGAGAGTGCAAGGCCATTGATATAACCATCATGGCCGAATCCAAGAAGGAAGGGGAGGACGTGAATCCTAAGGAGGAAGACCTCCTGGGATGTCCAGTGATCAACAAGGAGTTTCCCTTTGAGGAACCAAAAGAATCTGAGGCTCATCTAGAGACCATAGAGATTCCATTAAACCTCTTTACGCCCTTCATGAGCTCTGATGAGTATTCTTCTTCTGAAGAGAATGAGGATGTTACTGAAGAGCAAGTTGCCAAGTTCCTTGGTACAATCATGAAGCTGAATGTCAATTTATTTGGTAGTGAGACTTGGGGAGATGAACCTCCCCTGTTCACTAATGAAATAAATGCATTGGATCAACTGAGATTGCCTCAGAAGAAACAGGATCCTGGAAAGTTCCTAATTCCTTGTACCATAGGCACCATAACCTTTGAGAAGGCTCTATGTGACCTTGGGTCAGGGATAAACCTCATGCCTCTCTCTGTAATGGAGAAACTGAGAATCTTTGAGGTGCAAGCTGCCCGAATCTCACTAGAGATGGCAGAAAATTCCAGAAAACAGGCTTATGGACAAGTAGAGGACATGTTAGTAAAGGTTGAAGGCCTTTACATCCCTGCTGATTTCATAATCCTAGATACTGGGAAGGATGAGGATGAATCCATCATCCTTGGAAGACCCTTCCTAGCCACAGCAAGAGCTGTGATTGATGTGGACATAGGAGAATTGATCCTTCAACTGAATGAGGACAACCTTGTGTTTAAAACTCAAGAATCTCCTTCTGTAACAATGGAGAGGAAGCATAGAAAGCTTCTCTCAGTACAGAGTCAAACAAAGCCCCCACAATCAAACTCTAAGTTTGGTGTTGGGAGGCCTCAGCCAAACTCTAAGTTTGGTGTTGAACTCCCATATCCAAACTCTAAGTTTGGTGTTGGGAGTCTATAAAATTAACCTGATCACCTATGTGGCTCTATGAGAGCCCACTGTCAAGCTATTGACATTAAAGAAGCGCTTGTTGAGAGGTAACCCAATTTTTATTTATCTAATTTTATTTTTATTTTATTGTTCTTTCATGTTTTATTAGGTTCATGATCATGTGGAGTCACAAAATAAATAGAAAAATCAAAAACAGAATCCAAAACAGCAGAAGAAAAATCACACCCTGGAGGAAGGGCTTACTGGCGTTTAGCTGGCGTTCAACGCCAGAACAGAGCATAGAGCTGGCACTGAACGCCAGAAACAAGCATAGAACTGGCGTTCAACGCCAGAATTGCATGCAAAGGCATTTTACATGCCTAATTGGTGCAGGGATGTAAATCCTTGACACCTTAGTATCTGTGGACACCACAAGATCCCCACATACCTCCACTCACCTTACCTCCTCATAATCCTATATCACCCTTTTCCAAGAACCCTTCACCAATCACCTCCAATCCCCCTCCAAAACCATCATACACCCACCTACACCCACCCACTCAAATTCAAACCATCACTCCTTCCTTTTCACACACCATAACCACCTTAAACCCCCAGTGGCTGAACCATACACATATCCCTCCATCTCCTCCATATCTTCTTCTTCTTCTTCTATTCTTTCTTCTTTTGCTCGAGGGTGAGCAACATTCTAAGTTTGGTGTGGTAAAAGCATTGCTTTTTTTTTTGTTTTTCCATAACCATTGATGGCACCTAAGGCCAGAGAAACCTCTAGAAAGAGGAAAGGGAAGACAAAAGCTTCCATCAAGGGTCTATAGCTCAGTGGTAGAACATTTGACTGCAAATCAAGAGATCCCTGAGATACCTCAGGAGATACATTTTCCTCCACACAATTATTGGGAGCAACTAAGGGTGGAACATCAAGAGCACTCCATCATCCTTCATGAAATTAGAGAAGATCAAAGAGCTATGAGGGAGGAGCAACAAAGACAAGGAAGAGACATAGAAGAGTTCAAGGACATCATTGGTTCCTCAAGAAGGAAACGCCACCATCAGTAAGGTGGACTCATTCCTTGTTCTCAAATTTACTGTTTTTTTATTTTTGAGCTTTATGTTTATTTATGTTTGTGTCTTATTACATGATCATTAGTATTTAAGTGTCTATGCCTTAAAGTAGTGAATATGAATCCATCACCTCTCTTAAATGAAAATGTTTTAAAAACAAAAGAACAAGAAGTACATGGTTTCGAATTCATCTTTGAAACTAGTTTAATTATTTTGATGTGGTGACAATACTTTTTGTTTTCTGAATGAATGCTTGAACAGTGCATATGTCTTTTGAAGTTGATGTTTATGAATGTTAAATATGTTGGCTCTTGAAAGAATGATTAAAAGAAGACATGTTATTTGATAATCTGAAAAATCATAAAAATAATTCTTGAAGCAAAAAAAAAGCAGTGAATACAAAAGCTTGCAGAAAAAAAAAGAAAAAAAATGGCGAAAAAAAAAAGAAAAAGCAAGCAGAAAAAGCCAAAAGCTCTTAAAACCAAGAGGCAAGAGCAAAAAGCCAGTAACCCTTAAAACCAAAAGGCAAGGATAAATAAAAAGGATCCCAAGGCTTTGAGCATCAATGGATAGGAGGGCCTAAAGGAATAAAATCCTGGCCTAAGCGGCTAAACCAAGCTGTCCCTAACCATGTGCTTGTGGCGTGAAGGTGTCAAGTGAAAACTTGAGACTGAGCGGTTAAAGTCAAGGTCCAAAGCAAAAAAAGAGTGTGCTTAAGAACCCTGGACACCTCTATATGGGGACTTTAGCAAAGCTGAGTCACAATCTGAAAAGATTCACCTAGTTATGTGTCTGTGGCATTTATGTATCCGGTGGTAATACTGGAAAACAAAGTGCTTAGGGCCACGGCCAACACTCATAAAGTAGCTGTGTTCAAGAATCAACATACTGAACTAGGAGAGTCAATAACACTATCTGAACTCTAAGTTCCTATAGATGCCAATCATTCTGAACTTCAATGGATAAAGTGAGATGCCAAAACTATTCAAGAGGCAAAAAGCTACAAGTCCCGCTCATCTGATTGGAGCTATGTTTCATTGATATTTTGTAATTTATAGTATATTCTCTTCTTTTTATCCTATTTGATTTTCAGTTTCTTGGAGACAAGCAACAATTTAAGTTTGGTGTTGTGATGAGCGGATAATTTATACGCTTTCTGGCATTGTTTTTAGTATGTTTTTAGTAGGATCTAGTTACTTTTAGGGATGTTTTTATTAGTTTTTATGTTAAATTTACATTTCTGAACTTTACTATGAGTTTTTGTATTTTTCTGTGATTTCAGATAATTTCTGGCTGAAATTGAGGGACTTGAGCAAAAATCAGATTCAGAGGTTGAAGAAGGACTGCTGATGCTGTTGGATTCTGACCTCCCTGCACTCAAAGTGGATTTTCTGGAGCTACAGAACTCAAAATGACGCGCTTTCAATTGCGTTGGAAAGTAGACATCCAGGGCTTTCCAGAAATATATAATAGTTCATACTTTTCACAGGTTTAGATGACGCAAAAGGGCGTTGAACGCCAGTTCTACGCTGCAGTCTGGAGTTAAACGCCAGAAACACGTCACGAACCAGAGTTGAACGCCAAAAACACGTTACAACTTGGCGTTCAACTCCAAAAGAAGCCTCTGCACGTGTAAACTTCAAGCTCAGCCCAAGCACACACCAAGTGGGCCCCGGAAGTAGATTTATGCATCAATTACTTACTTCTGTAAACGCTAGTAGCTAGTTTAGTATAAATAGGACTTTTTACTATTGTATTAGGATATCTTATGATTTTTAGTTCAACTTTGGGATCATATTGATCACGTTTGGGGGCTGGCCATTCGGCCATTCCTGGACCTTCATCACTTATGTATTTTCAACGGTAGAGTTTCTGCACTCCATAGATTAAGGTGTGGAGCTCTACTGTTCCTCATGATTTAATGCAAAGTACTACTGTTTTATATTCAATTCAACTTATTCTGCTTCTAAGATATCCATTCGCACCCAAGAACATGATGAATGTGATGATTATGTGACGCTCATCATCATTCTCACTTATGAACGCATGCTTGACAAACACTTCCGTTCTACATGCAAACAAGCTAGAATGAGTATCTCTTAGATATCTAATACAGGGGACCGAGTCCGAGATATTAGAATCTTCGTGGTATAAGTTAGAACCCATGGATGGCCATTCCTGAGATCCGGAAAGTCTAAACCTTGTCTGTGGTATTCCGAGTAGGATCTGGGAAGGGATGGCTGTGACGAACTTCAAACTCGCGAGTGCTGAGCGTAGTGACAGACGCAAAAGGAGGGTGAATCCTATTCCAGTATGATCGAGAACCTCCAGATGATTAGCCGTGCCGTGACAGAGCATTTGGACCTTTTTCACAAAGAGGATGGGATGTAGCCATTGACAACGGTGATGCCCTATATAAAGCTTACCATAGAAAGGAGTAGGAATGATTGGATGAAGACAGCAGGAAAGCAGATGTTCAGAGGAACGAAATCATCTCTATACGCTTATCTGAAATTCTCACCAATAATTTACATAAGTATTTCTATCTTTATTTTCTGTTTATTTATTATTATTATTCAAAAACTCCATAACCATTTGATATCCGCCTGACTGAGATTTACAAGATGACCATAGCTTGCTTCATACCAACAATCTCCGTGGGATCGACCCTTACTCACGTAAGGTTTTATTACTTGGACGACCCAGTGCACTTGCTGGTTAGTTGTATCGAAGTTGTGACAAATTATGAATTAAGATTAGAGCACCAAGTTTTTGGAGCCATTACCAGGGATCACAATTTCGTGCACCAATCACTTTAAGCGTCTATTTTATGCATTAAATCTAACACCATTCATATGATTTTTAAAAGTGATCTAGATGGTCTAAATTTATCGACGGCAACATGACGTCTATATTTTAAATACTAAAATAGATGCCATATCCGTCGATTTTAAAGAAAAAGTATTCTCGTCTAGCACTTCGTCGACGATGTGACAATAATAGGAAAATTTTTAATGTCACCAAAATAATAAACTTGGCTGTTGATTTGAATATTTGATTTTTAATTATCTTTTTCTTAACTACATCGACAACAAGCTGTCAAAAAATATCGACGGAAAAGCTGGCCGTCGATTTTTAACGTCGAAAAATACACTATTCCTTGTAGTGACATTTAACATTATATTATTATATAGAATATTAACAACGACTTATATCATTTTTATTTTAGTAATTACATTGTGTACTTTAGATTTTTTTTCTTGTAAAAAATACATATTACATCTAAATTGCGTTAATATAATGAAAATATAGTTAAAAATAAATAATTGAAAAAAGTCTGAAATTTAATCCTTGCATATTTAAATTTTTTATTTCGTCCCTGACTCTGATTTATGATCTCATAAAGTTTATTAAAGTTAGACCAATTGGAAATACACATGCTTGAGATTTTCACATGTTATTTTTGAATTACTCATCCAAATTTGATCTATGTCGTTAGTATATTGGTATGGTGATCATCGTGGTTCTGTTACGACACTAATATGATAAAAGATGTGGTAATCCCATAATTGATATATGAGACAAACCAAGTTGTTAAAGTAATTAAGGAAATAACATTCAGATGTACACATAAAATTTATATGATATGATTATTTCAAGAAAACATATACGTATAGCCCAAATGGGAGATTGTTCGGAAAATATTGTTTCCTAATCTATGTATAGAAAATAAATATATTAATTATAATCACAAATTAGCTATTTCACATTATATGACTTATATAATGGTGATCTCAATTATTGTCATTGAATAAGTCATTATTACTTTTGATTTAGATTTAAATGAGAATAAAATCAAAGATACTATTTATTTAGAATTTAGGTTTAATGGATACCACACTTAAATATAAATAGTGACATTAAGGTTTCAGTCTCCAATACATTAAAGCTGCCTTTGCAGCCCTTTTTCCCTTCAGAGGAGTTGCTATTCAGTGCTATTAGGGATATAGAAGACTTTGGTTGAGGAAAATCAAGACAACTCTTCAATCATCTTTATTTATTCAAGTACGCTTCCACACGTAGATATATTTCTTAATAATTTAGCATAGACAATTCTAAGGTTATGGAATTCAAGAATTCGAACAAAAGTATCAAACTCCACTAATGAGCTGAGAAAGAAAAATAGAGAAAGAGAGTTTTGAGGGAGAGAAGAATCAAAGAAGATAGTATAGAAAGTTTAGAGTGTAAGAATGAGATGAATTGAATTGAATGAATCTCCAACCTATTGCATCTTATATACAAGGAACTGGTAGCTTGTTACACAAGTCGACATTCTCTATCTAACTCTAGTACGAATATGCTAAGCTTAACTAATTAACCACCAACTCTACAATCAACACTCCAACTACTATAATTTTCTCTCAAACTCAGGTTGATATAGTTCTACAATTTGAGTTGGTCCCTGAAGGCCAAAAACTTGTTTGAGAAGACATCATTGGTCATAATATCAACCACTTAAGCATCTCCTGGCATGTAATAATTTTAAGTCTTTTCTTTGCAATATTATCTATGAGAAAATGGAGGCCAATTTCAAAGTATTTAGATCGCGATTATTGAACAGAATTGATAGGCTTGAGAATAACTCCATCCTTAATTGTCACAATACATTATGAGTACTAATAAGAGAACATAAATCTTAAACAACTCCTTAATAAAGAAATACTCTTGAGAAACTGTTCTCATGGCTCTCCCAAATTTGTTGATGAATTGAGTAAAGTTGTAATAACTTTTCAAATTTCTAAATTACTAGTAATTTTTTACTTGAAAATTTTCACGATGCTAATAGGAGTTTGGACGGTGAACGCTTCTCTTCTTGGATTATTTTGTAGGATTACTAGGTTTGGACCTAAACGACAAGCCCAGAACATAACTAAACAACTTTAACCATAAAAGTACATTTTAATCCTTTTAATAATATTAAAATATGTTTTTGTAAATATCAAAAAAAATCTTTAATTATGTCAAAAAATTAATCAAAAGGATAGAGTAAAAAATCATTTGACCTCAAAAAATTTAGATTTTGACAAAATGACTCCAAAGGATGATAATGACAAAATAAACTTAAAAGATGTATTTTATTTGACAAAATGATTCAAATATTTAATCAATTGTTAATATAGCTAGTCAAATTTTAAATTTTTCATAAAAGTATTAATTTGTCCTTGCATTTTCTTATGAAATTACTCTCTCTCTCTCTCTCACACACACACACAATCCCCCACCTTTCACCGACTACCACTATCCCAAACTGACCCCTGCCGTCACACCAAATTCTTTTGATCATCTCCTCTACGGTATCGTCATCCCTGCTTCCACATCCATCTCCACCATCGCCATCTTTACCAACAACAACAATGACAACAACCCACGAATCCACCACTATTACAACCCCAATTTCTTTTTCTTGATCTCATCCTCCTCATACTCTTTCTGTTCTCTCTTTTTATTTTGTCTCCTTCTCTGATGCTCTCTTTATATGTCTACCATTATTATTTTTTTCTCTTTATGAATTTCAATTTGTTTCTTGTTCTCAAATTATGTTTCTCGATATATTATTGATAATGCTGATGATTTTAGGTATGTGGTAGTGATGAAAATGTTAGAGTTGGGTGTTTCATGATAGAGGTTAGAGTGGTGGTGGTGGTGATGATAGATAACGGACAACAATAGTAGGATGGGGTATAACTAGTGACAATGATGACGATTTTAGTGATTAAGGGGCAGTGAAGTGAGATGGTGCATGATAGAGAAAAATAATGAGGCAAAGGAATTGAGCGAGATGGGGTGGTGACAAAAGAATGGGATAAATTAATGGAATAGAATGAATGAGGGTAACGGTGAATATAATGTTGTTAGTGGGTGTTGATATAGAAGAATGGAGGTAAGGTGAGGTGAGGATAATGATAATAATAATAATGGTGATGACAATAGAAAAAAATATGAGAGTAAATTAGTAATTTCATAAAAAGTTAATCATTAATTAGATAAATTAATAATTAAATAAATATTTGGATTATTTTATCAAATAAAGTGTATTTTTGGGATAATTTTATCAAAATAAAAATTTTTTAGGTCGAAATGATTATGTATTCAATTGTAGAGAATTAATTTAAAAGATATATTAATATTAAATAATATAGGATAATATATTTTTAAAATAAAAATAAAAATATTTATTGATATAGACTATATAATACACATGTCAATTTCTTATTAAGCAGCCATATATTTATTACATCAATACATATTTATGGTACTAGAATTTGTTCTTATAAAATCATAAAGGAAAAGAGGAAGCCTGAAAGGAAAAAGTATTGTTGAATATTTAGATAATTATGGGTTAGTCAAGCAACTAAATGGATAATCAACTTTATCTTCTTTCTGGCGGCTAGACCATTTAGGCATGTATTCAATGGCTCATTAACGTTTATTCAGATTTTTCTTAAAGAAGGCTCATTTATTCATTTATATTAACATTGTTTTTGCCTTTTGACAATTTTGTTGCTTAGCTTCTTTTTTATGGTCTTGCACAAAACAAATTCGAATCATGTAATCGTTGATTCATTATGGTTTAGTCAATATCGATCATAGTTATAAAAACCAAATCAAATCAAATGATAGAGAAAGAGTGAGACAGAAGGTGAGAAACACAGAGTGAGTTAGAACTAGAGAATATGTAAAAGATCACAGGATTTAGAATCGAAAAGAGTATCAACGGTTGGAAAATGAATCTTTCTTCGTCTTTGTTGATAATCTCCTCCGAAAACATTTTGAAGAATGAATTATTCCATCTATTTAATTGGACTGGACGCATTAACGATATTTACGTATCACGAAAATAAAAAGGTGGTAATATGTATGTTTTTGCGTTCATCCGATATACAACGAAAGGTGGAGCTCTGAAGGCTATAACAAAAATGAATCGTATGAGGTTGAGAGGGAAGATTGTGTACGTGGGAGAAACGAAGTATAGACGAACAACTAAGACAAAGGTCCGAAAGACAGCTTAGGAAGGAGGTGATAGTCGGAACAAGACAAATTCTCAGCCTCAGAAAGGAGATAACCAAAGGCAAGTAGAGAAACTAACAAGGCACCAAAAAGAGCCAGACTCGCATGGAAATGGGTGGACAAAGAAAGTGGAAGTATCGATGTTGAAAGAGAATCTGGAGTGGCTACAGAGAAGTCTAGTCGGCAGTACGACAAAGGCAATTGATTTAAGTTCCTTGAAAAAGATTATTGGAAAAAACCTGCCTCAAGTTGCCCAAGTACGGGAACTGGGAGCATATAAACTTATTTTGACTTTTGATTCTGTATTGAATGCAGAAGAAGCATATACATTTAAAATGCATAGTCTCTTGCAATTCTTCCATAATATATGGAGATGGAATGAGACGGAGCAATGTGAAACTCGAAGAGTGTGGTTAGAATGTTACGGGGTTCCGTTACATACATGGTCAGCAGATACCTTTAGTATGTTAGGAGACCAATGGGGGAAAGTAGTCGGTTGTGACAAAGTGATAGAATCGTGCATGTTTTTTAGTGTTGGATGAGTGCAAATTGATACTTGTATCATGGATATGATTAATGAATGGGTTCATATCACAATAAGTATCAGTGGATTCGATGTGCTAGTGAAAGAAGTGGGACGGTTGGCTTTTGGATTGAATTGTTATGAAGAATAGTTGTGGAAAGGGAGTGTGTGGGTACGAGCTTAAGGAGTGCACAGGTTACAAAATCAGCGGTTTTCAACGACCAGGCAGCCGATGTGGTGATGGGGGAGTGATAAACCACTATTTTATGGTTTATCTTGTGCTTAATTGAGTGGTTTTTATCAACTCTTTACCCACTTATTCATACTATTTGCATGGTTTTACAATTCCTTCCCAGAATTTGTGCTATGATTGAAAACATGCTTCTTTGGCCTTATATTTGCTAATATTAATCCTCTCTTATTACCATTAGATGTCGTGATTCGTGTGTTAAGTATTTTCAGATCTCCTAAGGCAGGAATGGCTTAGAGGACAGAAAGAAAACATACAAAAATGGAAGGAAAGCACAAAAATAGAGTTTTGAAGAAAAGGGGCAGCGACGCGAACGCATGGACGACGCGGCCGCGTGCCTAGCGCGAAAAGGCATCGACGCGAACGCGTGACTGACGCGGACGCGTGCCTTGAGCAGAACACAAATGACGCGTACGCGTGACCGAAGCAAACGCATGACAAGGAAAACTCTCAGATGACGCGAACGCGTGATCTACGCGAACGCGTGACAGACGCCACGCACCAGAATCTGCAGAAAACACTCCCAGCGATTTCTGGACCCTTTTTTGGCCCAATTCTGAATCCAGAAACACAGAATATAAGCAAGAGAATGGAGGAATCAAAGGAGAGGACGGATCATGCTTTCATATTCATAATTTTAGGATTAGATGTAGTTTTTAGAGAGAGAAGTTCTCTCCTCTCTCTTAGGATTTAGGATTTTAGGATTTCTATTAGTTTAGTTTATTTCATCTTCAGTCACATGTTCAATATTCTTTTTACTTTATATTTCTCTTCTACTTTCAGATACTTTAATGCTTTTATTTGTTAGTTACTTATGTTGCCAAATTGGCTTATGCTATATTCATGTTATGATTTTCTTAATTAATATTATTTGAGGTATTTCAGTTTATGATTGTTTTATTCTATTTATGAATGCTTTTAATTTAATTTAGATATTTTCTTCCTTTTGGCTTTGGTTAAGTAATTGGTAACACTTGAGTTATCAAACTCATCGTGATTGATAATTGTTATTTTTGCTAATTGAATTGAATTCCAATAACTCTAGTCCTTTCTTAGGGATTGGCTAGGACCTGAAGATCAAACTAATTAGTCCACTTGACTTTCTTTTGCTTTAGTAAAGGTTAACTAAGTGGGATTAAAACTCAATTCTCATCACCATCGATAAGGATAACTAGGATAGGACTTCCAAATTCTTAAACCTTGCCAAGAGATTTTATAATTAATTTATTTTTCTTTTTATTTAAATTACTTGCTCCTTATTTCAAAAACTCCCAATTTACAAAACTCATAACCAATAATAAGAACATACCTCCCTGCAATTCCTTGAGAGACGACCCGAGGTTTGAATACTTCGGTTATAAATTTTAAAGGGGTTTGTTACTTGTGACAACCAAAACTTTTGCACGAAAGGATTCTCTATTAGTTTAGAAACTATACTTACAACGGGATAATATATTTGTGAATTTCTTTACCGATAGAAAACCCGATCGTCAGGGAGCTGAGGGAAGACGGAGAAGATAAGGGCAGGTTGGTAATTCCTGAAATTATTTTGAATGAGTGGATTAATGATCATTCAAAACAAAATTAGGTGAAAACGGTAATATATCAACCAATTTATGAACGAATTGAAGGGAGAGCGGATTGTGTGGGATGTGATCATATTAATTATGAAGCTGATTATGAAGATACAGTAACATGGATTTATGAAGGTAACTTTAATGGTTTAGAAAGGAGGGACAAAAGGAATAAGAAAAAGAAGGTTCTTTGTAGGCTTGGTGCTAGGCCCAACAATTCAAAGATGTCCGAAAAAGATAGAGAAGAATCTTTGGACCCGGCTTCCTCAATTAACCAGTTCGGTGATGTTGTGTTGGGTCTAGAATATGAGTCAGGCTTGATGGAAATAGAGCACGGTTTTCACGATAGGGATGGGCACGCTAGAGAAGGGTCTACGACAAGTGTGCAGGAAGCTGCATCTGCAAAAATTGCGCTGGAAACCGGCGCGGAGAAGATCGAGGGAGACCGAATCGGTGTTGAAGGAGGAAAGCTAAAGACTAGCCACGGCAAAGGAGGTTCAACGTGGAAAGAAAAAATGCGCAACCCTGACACCACCAATGTTGGTCGTGAGATCGAGGAAGAGTTGGTGGTGGAGAACCAAGCCGCTATTCTCCTAGAGGTGACATTGAATGGAGGGACTGGTGGGTTGGGTGTGTATGTTAATGATGATGGTGCAGAAGACGTTGATGAAAGAACGTGTGATAGGGATGACATTGTGAATAATAGTGGCATGGGTTTTGGCACAAAGGGAACAACATTGACAAAAAGACAAGGGGAGCTATCGGAATACGATGAAGAAGTAGTTGGGAAGAGGGTGGTTCGGACAAGAATGAAGGAAGTAAGGAAAACATAAATAATATTTTGGAGGAGCAGATGCTTGAAAATAGAAAAACTTGGGACCTTGCGTTGGAATCAGGTGCAATTTTATACAATGAAGAAGATGATATTATGGCTATTCTCCAAGCATAGAATGAAAAAATTACTCAAAAAAGAAGATTGGCAAAACAGAAAGAGAAAGCAAGACGTTGCAGGCCCAAAAATAAAAAAAAGGTGTGTAATAATTTATTAAAATAATTTGTTCTTGGAATGTTAGGGGGTTAATGGGTGATGGAAAATTGAGCATGGTAAAAAACCTCAAGAAAAAATTTAAGTTGAATACGTTGGGCTTGTTTGAGATTAAGTGGCGAGTAGTGACGAAGTTTGATGTAATAAGAATTCGGGAGAGTGATGCTGCGAGATGAGAATATGTTGAGTCAGAGGGTGGCTCAAGTAGTTTACTAGTAATTTGGGATGAAATAATGTTTAAAATGAGTCGTTGTCATAAATGGGAGTTTTGGCTGTGTGTTGAAGGGGTCTTACTAAAAATAATTTCATTATGCTTTCTGTGGTGTATGGAGTTCATACAAGAGAAGAGAAATTTATTGTGTGGGAGAAATTGAGTTATATTGCAGAGTTATGTCAACCTTTATGGGAGACTTCAACGAGATTGTGCAGGTAGAGGGGAGAAAAGATGCTGTCAGATTAACAAAGTTTTAGTAAAAGTTGGATAAATGAAGATATGCAACTGGTAGAGTACAAAATTGGATTGACAGAGTTTTAGTAAGATTGGAGTGGTTGAAAATGTTTCCACGAGTACAAAATTAGGAGTACAAAATCAGGAGTACACTATAAGAAGGAAGAGCACAAAAAATGGTTGATGAGTTTTTTTGTAATTTTTTTTCTTTTTTAACTTTTCTATTTGCTTGTTGTTGTTCTTGCTCCACTTATTATGTTAAGCTCTCTTGTTAAAAAAAAAATTGGTAAATCAAACTTTAAATTGATCCAATTTAATATTTTGATCCTTAAGGATAAAAACAATAAAAATTTATACGAACCGTGTCAAACCGGTGTGAACCTGACCAAAATCCAATCAACCCGCACGTTGATAATGCCCGCACATGAATTTTAGTAAATATTCAAAAACTTGCTTAAAATGGGATTGAACCCATATATAGTTAAAAATGTTGAGAATATCTCTGCAATTAATAAGAGCGTGTAATGCGTGATTATGAAACAGTTGTGGATTTTACTATGATATTGGAGACTAATAAAAATTGTTTCCTGCGATATGTAGACAACAGCAAACAGACAAAAAAAATAGTAGAAATAAAAAAAATGAAAGGACTATTAAAAATATGGTGAGAGTGATTTAATACATGGTAGGAGCAATTTGTGAAGAAGATAAATTCAAATTATTTTATCTCTTTCACAAATGATCTCCACTATCCTTCTAGTCATCTCCTCTATTTTTTTCATGGTGAAAACTCAAGTGAAGTCAACTTCACGTGAAGTTGATACTTAAGAACCGTTAGATGAAAATTTAGTCAAATCAGTCAAATCATTTAACGGCTCTTAAGTATCAACTTCACGTGAAGTCGACTGCACCTGAATTTCCACCTTTTTTCATTTTTTTTTTTTAATCTTTTTACCTGTCTACAAATTACAACCTCTATTATTACAGTAAAACACACAACTATACCATAATCGTACATTGTAAAAAATTCCGGCTAAGAACTTTTTACTTTATAGAGTGCTTTGTTTTTAATATATTACATAAAAAATATCTATGATCAAATTTAAATTTAGCACTTAGCTCTCGCAATAAACGTAGCGTTTATCATTAGATTTACTCGGCTTGTTTAGTTTTCTTTTTCTTAGTTGTCTACAGAGCTTGTTTAATCGATTTATTTTTTGAAAAATAAAATAAAATAATTCTATCTTTATTTTTTAAAGACAAAAGACAATATTTTTTATTTATTTCAATTGGATAATAAATTTAGAGAAATAAATCTCATGATTATTTACATATATTTAAATAACATAATATAATAGATATAAAATTATTAAATTATTAATATAAAAAAATAATAATCAATTTAATATAAAAATAACTTAGTCTGAGAAAAAAATTATATATAATTTAACTAATGATCGATCGGTTATCGGTTCAATTCTATTCTGGTGGCCGGTGAATATCGATTTTCATCCAAACTTCAGGACAAAGTCAAACCTTACTAGTCTGCTTGGACATACAACATTAGATTTCTGCTTTCCGAATATTTTATTCAATATACAGTAATAATGCAAATAAAATTAGTTTCTTGAATCTTGATATGTATGTGCACCTTTTGTTAAATAATGTATATTCACGAGTTGGAATAACATGATCAGAATTCATGACTATACCCCCACCCCACCCCCCCCCCCGGCGCGTCAGCCACCCAACCACTCGATATAGGTCGTAGTGATCTGATTATCTTATTTCTAATATTCTTTTCTTTGTGCATTGAGGGTAAGTGGATGGTTTTGTTCTTGTGAACTTTTTTTTTCTAAGTTAATACCGGCCTCTAACAGTTGAGCCTTAATATCGTTTTTGAATTTAAAATTGTTTTAAATTTGTCTCTCAATTTAATAATGTTCAGTGACGAAATGATGTCGTAATTAGATAGAGACTACATTAAAAATCACACTAGACTGGTAAAACGTTATTGTTTTATTTTTTGCGCCCAAATAAAATATAAACGACATCGTTTAAGGTATTTTAAGAGGTTTTAATATATTGGAGTTAAAACCCTTCAAAATATCCTAAAGGACGTTATTTATGTTTTATTTGAGCACCAAAAATAAAACAGCGACGTTTTACTAGTATAGAGTGACTTTCAACCTAACTTCTGTCCAATTACATTTTATCATCAAAAAATATCTTAGGGACCAACGTTGTTAAGTTGAGGAACAAATTTAAAGTAATTTTAAATTTAGAAACAAAATTAAGACTCAACTGCAAATTTAAAGAACACTTTAAATATTAACCTTTTTTTTTTTCCGCAAAGCTATATCGAACTCAAAATATCTACCTCTACAAGATGCTTTGACTTCAATTACTCACAGAAAACTACTGTTATTCGCTTATATCCATGTGGAGGATTAGGGATATCACGACTTTGGACCGTTGACATGTGACATACACGAGTGTAGATGCAAATCTATATTACTCTACAATCTTATTATTACTTAAGCACTCATGGTTATCATCATGAACAATTTGGTACAAGGAGATTCCTACCTCACAGATATTATTATTTATAAAAAGAGAGAAATGGAAGTTTCCTCTTTCCATATTACTTGTTCATACTCGAGGAGCTGAGGTTATTGTATGCAGTTTCTAATTTAATTGATGTCAAGAGAATGGCTATCTAGTATGAAGATTAGATTAAAAAATGTCTTATTCCTCTTGACAAGAAGAAAGGACAATATTGATTGACTTATATTTTTCTGCAAGCCTTGGAACCAACTTTAATAAATACATCAACTTGTAACATAAATAGCAATAGCAATACAATTGGTGGAGATATACAAACAATAATACAAATATACAATAGTAAAAAGTCAAATTAGACATTGTTGTGAGTTGCCAATAGCACTTAGGAGTGCCAAACTCCCAACCCCACTAAGCCCCTAAAACCAGCAACAACTATGTACGAAAGCTACTATTAATTTGGACTCAGTTGACAAAGACATGCAATGTCATCATTATTATTATTCTTAAACACCCTACTCAGTACTAACAAATATTATTAACTACGTTTTTCATGCTTCATTATTCATCTCCCCTGCTAAAGATACCAATCCCCAAATATACATAAAAAGCAGAGTATTCCCGTATAGCTTTAGCCAGAACAAAACTATGAAGAACAGAAAAAGCTCTGAAGCTGAAGCTTCAGCTGGTGCTGCTGGCAAGAAGCACTACAAGTTGTGGATATTATCTGCAATTGTCCTTGTAGCTGTTTGGTTCATGTTCACTGGCTCCCTCACCCTCAGATGGTCTTCTTCTAGCTATAATGACTTCGATCCTGCAAATTTCGACGATCTCGATGTGCTGGTATGTATGCTATACCCAGTGGTTTTAAGTTGCATTAGTAAAATTGCAACCATAACATTATTGTTGCGCTCGCTAATATATTTTTCCGTTTTAAATAGAGAGAAATTGGGTTGGAAGTTGGAACTTAGATGTAACAGTTTTGACTTGTTATGATTTGTTTGGTGTCGTGGTTTTTTGGAATAGGAAGTGGAGGAGAGAGAGAAGGTGGTGAGGCAGATGTGGGACGTGTACAGTCGCAGGCACAGTACGAGGAAGTTACCTCGGTTTTGGTCGGAGGCTTTTCAGGCTGGTTACGAGCATTTGGTGAGTGATATTCCCGCCATTCGAGATGCTGCAGTTTCAGAAATTGCAAAGATGTCCTTAAAACAACTTCCTATTCAACTTCAATCTCACTTGGTAAAATCAAACTTAAACATTTAAATCTCAATTCTTCAGATACAAACTTGCTTAATTAGTTTTATTTTATTCATATAGTAATTACGGTTTCACTTTTCATGATCAGCATGTGGGGAGCCCCGAGGGATCAAGAAAAATTAAGGAGGCAGAAGGGAGTGATAAGATGCATAATGAAAGTTGAGTGTGACCAACTTGGTGTAGAGGTATCAACAGAGTGAACTGTGAAGCCGTTCCATTTTCAAGGGCTGGAATATCAAAGCATAGTATCTCCTAATTGGTTGTTCCAACTTTGAATAACGTTACTCAGGGCAATTGTACTTCCAATCATTACTATACAAAAATTCTGACTTGCACAAATTGAAACTGAACATTATTGATGAACAAACTCTGCGCTGATATCAAATATCTTCCAATAAACAAATAAGTTAAACAAAAAGAATATTGATTTTTTTTTTCGAAAAAAGAATATTGAATTATTGGTCGACATTAAGAAAATTCTACAGTGAGCTTTTATAGGTTCTGTTTTTTATTGGTCTGAGACAGGTTCATGTGTTTTATTAATCACAAATTTAATGGAGTTTTTTTTTTCGTTTAAGAAGTTAATGGACTTGAGGTAACGAAAAGCAAAACACAAATCTGAAGCCATAAGCCCAACCAACAGAAGTAAGCCCATGAGCTATAATAAAATTGTCTTTCTTTTGAAGACCATGTACACAAAAAATATATTTTTTGGAGTAAATAGTCAAATTGATCTCGAAAGATCACGCAATTTTCATTTTGGTATTCAAAAAAAAAATTTTAATCAAATTCATCACTTACAGATTTTAAGTTAGTCATGTTAGTACTTGTGCCACTTCCCTCGTTAACATCGTTAACGGATGCTGACTTGGCACATTAGAAGTACACCTCACCATATAAAACGACATCATTTTAAGTGTTTGAGAGATAAAATCGAAACGACATCGTATCTGCTAGCAACGAAGACAAAACGCCAATTTCTCACACTTCAATCACACTTCCCTTCGCTCTTAGTAAAAAAAAATCCTTGTTCTTCGTTGCTCGCTGAACTCAGCAATAATGCTCCAAAGAAGACGACCGAGGTTGGATTTGAACGCGTGATTATACTGAGGGTGTCATGTGCATCTTCTCCGGTCGGTTCCACTATAACATTTTTGCTCTATGACCATGGTTTTTTTGTCACGGCCAAAAACCGTGACTACAGAACTATAGATCCTCTATGGTCACAATTTTTTGCCGTGACCTAAAAAAATTTTTGGTCATGATTTTTAAAAAAATCGTGACAAAAAAGTACCTATGGTCACAGTTTTTTATAAAAGGGTGACCTAAAAGGGTTTATGGTCACGATTTTGAGCATGACCTAAAGGTATCCATAGTCACGATTTTAAAGAGTGACCTAAAAAGAGTCTATGGTCACGATTTTTCAAAAAAGAGTGACTTAAATATGTCTATGGTCAAAGTTTTGGGAGGTGACCTAAATGAATCTATGGTCACGATTTTAAAGAGTGACCTAAAAGAGTCTATGGTTACGATTTTTTAAAATCGGGTTACCTAAAGGGATCTATGGTCACAATTTTGAAGAGTGACCTAAAAAAGTTTATGGTCGTGGTTTTATAAAAGGGTAACCTAAAAGGGGTCTATGGTCACGATTTTGGAAGGTGACGTAAAAGGATCTATAGTTACAATTTTTGAAGAGTGACTTAAAAGGGTCTATGGTCACGGTTTTACAAAAAAGTGACCTAAAACGGAGTCTATGTCACGATTTTTGAGGGTGACCTAAAGGGATCTATGATCACGGTTTTGAAAAATGACCTAAAAAGGTCTATGATCACAGTTTTAGAGGGTGACCTAAAAGGGGTTTATAGTCACGGTTTTGAAGAGTGACCTAAAAGGGACTATGGTCATGATTTTACAAAAAGGTGAACTAAAAAGAGTCTATTGATGAAGATTTTCCGAAATTCGGCAAGTGCACCGAATCGTATCAAGTAATACCACGATGAGTAGATATTGTTCCCACGAGAATTAATGGACTAAGCAACCAATGATTAATTGGTTATTCCAATTAGATAATTGAAAACTTGTGTTTGAGAGGATTCCAGTGTAAAAAACAGAGACTTAAAGAAAAGTAAATATAAATGACTAGAGAAAGTAATATGAATGAGTGTTAAGGTTTCATAGATGTTCATTCTGTAGGAAATATAAATGATCTTTGTGTTCATTTATTTAAGGTATGCAGAGATCAATTCATGACAAATCATAAATAAGCATATTCCGATTCCTTGGTAATTTAATTTCTCTTTAATTACTTAATCGCTAATTTTTTAGTTAGTTAATTAAGAAAAGATGTTAAACATAATTCCGATTTATATTCACACAAAGTTCAAGAGTGATCCTAAGTTGAATTATATGTCACTTATTCAAACTAGTTCTAATCCAATTGAAAATAATGAGAATTATAAAGTCGCACACTTTTTAACGCTCTATTCCTAGTTAGATTAAAAAATTATGAGAAAGAGTTTTCAAGCTAATTCCGATATTAAATTTTTCAAAGTAATACTAGAATACAAAACAGAGTTAGAATATTTTTCAACAATTTAAACCCTTAGGAATGAAGAACGAAAACTTAATCATAAAATAGATCAAAGCATAAACCTCAAATAAAATAAAACACTTAGATTAATAATCTATAAAAAGATGAACAGAGCTCCTAACCTTAACAAAGAAGATTAGTTGCTCATGGTGCAAAGAAATAAAAAACTAGGATTGTCTAATGTGACAAAATGTCTAAGATCCTATGATTATTTTCTTATACCTTTTATATTTTAACCTAAACCTAACTTTCAAATTTAAAACAGAATTAAATCAAATCTTTCCTAATTAATCTAAAACTAAAAGTGATTTTCTCCTTGTGATTAAGATTTAAAGCTTAGTGTGTTATTTTATTAGAATCATGGACTTGCAACCTACTCTGGGATTGAGCTTGACACTTGGATAATTTGCATGGTATTTTAAGGTATTTTAGTGGTCACTAAAAGTTGGCCCAAGAAGATGGATGTGGACGTGTGCATGATGTCCATGGGCGTGTATGGGGACTGTTTTTACAAACTGAAAGGTGAGGGTCGTTCTTGGTCCAAACGGAATGTCCACTATAGACATATGCATATTGCTTTGAAATTCTGATTGTTAGCTTTCTAACACCGCTAGAACTGCCTCATTTGGACCTCTATAACTCAAGTTATACTCGCTGAAGTATGAAGAGGTAAGGCTTGACAGCATCTACAAATTCTATTTGCACTTTCCTTCGGCTTGTCTTCAATTCTTAGTTCCTTCGGAGGTTGTTTCCTTTTGCATGCTATATTCTTTGGTTCTCCCAGGAGCTTTTTTGGTTATCATTCTCCTCTTTTGTTCTTACCTAAAATCTTTCAACAGCTTTCTAAACATATCAAAGCTCAAAATAATTCCAAAAAATATTGATTAAAGCACAAAAATCTCAATTGTAATAAGGAGATCACTAACTTTATTCAAAAAAATAATAAAGAAAACAACTAAAGATGATCATGAATCATCTATGGTCACAAGTTTGGTGGGTGACCTATGTAACACCCTACCACACAAAGCTTTACACCTAGGATGTAAAACAGAGGTGGTGAGGCGCTACAACCTCTAAATATAAAAATTTAATATATAATATAGTGAAAAAGACTTGTATCTAGGCGCCTTTGAAGAAAGGGATAAAGCAACAATCGTTAAATCAAAAAGCGTAACGCTCACGAAGCGATAAAGCAGACGAAGCAAGATAGAACGAGCTAAGGAGTTGATATACCAAGAGTTCCAAAATACATATAACAAAACTCAAGACTTGGCTCGCGAAGATAAACCGGTCCGAGCGAATAAGTGTATATACATATATAGATATATAGGAAAACTCAAAAGAAAACCCCAAAATACAGAGTTACAAAACCTGAGTCTCCAAAATCACCTCTAAGAGGAATTAATACAGCATATATATAATAATTGGAGATAGTAAGTATCTAAATAAATACAAATAACCAAAATAAACCCAAAAGGTAAAGATCTTCGCAACATCAAAAGCTTCCAGCATGCTTCAGCGAGGTGTCACATGTCCTACATCTGAAAACCACAAAACCCGTATGGGTGAGAACCAGAGGTTCTCAATATGGTAACAGTGCCCACATATCTAACATATAATGTCCTGAGAAAGATGAAGGCAATCCTAGAACTTCAAACAGATAATTAAAGCTTAAAACATAACTAAACCATGAAATTAAAATAGGCAACTAGCTAAGAGTCTTCAGAACTATCTAAAACTCCCCGTTCCAACTCCTCCGAACCTCCCAACCACCAACGGAACCAAATGCAACAAACACAATTATTACAAACAGAGAAATCACAAATAGGATTTAAATATAGCAGATAATCAAGTAGCATTTAATTAATCAATCACTTAGAGAATCCAAACAAGACATATAGATGCATATGATGCATACCTTTCCTAGTGGCTGATGAGTCTCATCTGTCGGTTATAAAGCCAATCCGACAAGTCTTGGTAGCTAACCATTGGACCATCCCTCTGTCGTGCATCCCTAACTCGAGTAATTCTCAATCATAAACATAATCATAGTCATAGTTATAATCATAATCATACAACACCCACACTGGTGTTTATCATGGGGGCGAGCTCATTCAGACCTTTCACAGTGTCCGGCCACACTTACGACATAGGGTCAGCAGAGTATCGAGTCTCAACCTGGAGCACGTGGTGGCTAGTCACTACTTTCATCCAGGGAAACTCGTGTCTCACATAATCATTTCACATCCATCCATACACATCCCATAATCATTCCTTATGACCATATCATCACTCATCATAACTCGGGGCAAGTGAGACGAAACCACAACCCTTGCATCCACTCAGGGAGCCTCTATACTAACCAACCTGGAGCAAGTGGGGTGAAACCACAACCCTTGCATCAACCCAGGAGGTACATTCTCATATGCCCAGGAGGAACCAAGGAGGGGATCCTAACCTCCCACCATCTCGCTGGGGGCAATTTTACAATACCAGGAGGAACAAGGAAGGAGATCCTCACCTTCCACCATCTCTCTGGGGTCGCACTTTCGAGAAAGAGAACTCAAGATAAAACAATCATTCGAATTCACATTTTCATTTCAAGCCATAAATTACAATTTATCATAGCCATCCGGCTTAAAATCATAATTCATACTCAGCCATAAACCATCATCATACACAGCTATTCGGCTCATATCACACACAACCATTCGGCTCATATCATATACACAGCACTCCACCATCCTCCTCAACAACTCATAACCTCATCATTAGTCATAACTTCTCATTATATCCCCGTTCTTCATCCACAAGTTACCCCCTTCCCTAGCTTCCTCTCAATCACTAGGCATTTTATATTGATTTAAGACTTAAAAGGGTAAAAACGGGGTTTTATAAGCTTAAAACAGCGTCTCGAAAGGTCACAAGCTTGTTGGGAAGGTGAAGGACTTGAAAACAAAGGTTTCATAAGAAAACAGGGTCGTGTGCGTACGCACAGGGGTGTGCGTGCGCACGCCCATAAGTATTTTCAGAAAGTGACAGAAAGAAAAATTTCCATTGTTGAGTGCGCGCACAAGGCGTGCCAGCGCCATCAACAGAACTTCCTTTCCAACGTGTGCGTACGCACCGCTCGTAAAACTTCATTGGTTGTGTGTGCGCACAGGGCATGCTAGCGCTCCCATCAGTAGCCCTTTCCCTGTGTGTGCGTGCGCACAGGTTCAAAAGTCCACGGGGTGTGCGTACACACAGGGCTGTGCGTGGCACACAAACCAGAAATCTCAAATTCTGCAGAATTCATAGAATTCATATTTCAGACCCCAACTTTCAACGATAATATCTCCTTCCACAAAATTCAGATTTTCACCAAATTTAAACCATTTTAAAGCTTGTGAAATTATCTTTCATTTGATATAAAAGCATCAATTTTCAAAAACAATAGCTTGAGATATGATCCATTGAAGTTCATCAAAATTTCATTTTTACCAAAGTTCATAAACTCCCAATTTCCAAAACATATAATTCCAAATTCATTTTAAAACCAACCAGAACCTTACTATTTCAAATTCAACCACATTACAACTTCTATATTCATTCCACAACATATCAACACTCTACTTCATAAATTTTAATTCAATAATCCACAATATACATCATCGAATACCAACCTTCCATTTTTATCAAACTCCGGAACCAAGGTCTCTAATTTCACAATGATCAACATACAAGACCAATTATCCATATCAAGCACAAATTTCAACTTCAATTCAACCTTTACATATACCAAGTATCATCATATAAAACTCACATACATCATCAATCAATAACTTCAATCATACCCTCCAAAAACCAATAATCACATAATTATGCCACAATTCCAACAACCAATCAACCATCATCACAAATTCAATTCCTATCCTATGGGTCTCTAACCTAAGTTTTCACACCACATTACATTTTAGATACAGGAAACCGAAACCATACCTTGGCCGATTCCCCGCTCAACCCGGAACACTTCCAATTTCACTTTTTTCTCAATTTTCAAGGCTCCAACACCACCAAAGTCAGATTTCCAGCTTGCAACTCCACTTCCAAGCTTCCAAAATTACCAACAAGCTTCAACAAGCATCAACAACCAATTTTTTCCCAAGCTATACACATCAATTACCACAAATCAATACCTAGGGTTCATCAAAATTATCATTTCACAAGGTAAATAGTTTCCTTATCTTTCTCGATGATGTTTGAGGCACAAACCACCAATAGCCCAACCTTAAGTACCACCTAAACAATCAAGGCACAAAAATTCCTTCAAAATCATCACCCATATTTTCGGATTTTTAGGGCAGAGAAAAGGAGATAAAAACTCAAATTCTTACCAACAAATGTTAGATAGAACTGACGAGCTCGGCGAGAGCCTCGCGTAGCCACTGACAGCACACGAATCGAAGCACTGTAACTCGAGTTATGATCAAATGAATGATAAGGTGAATAGTGTTTGTGAAACCCTCTCCTCTCTTCCTCTCATTCACGCTGCTTCAGCCTCCTTGTACTGAAAGTGAGTGAATTGGTCACTTAAGTGACCTTTTATATGTTGGACTTGGGCCTAACTTGGGCCCAGTCCAACCCGTTAGTGTTTTTGGCACGTTTGGCCCAATTTTGGGCCAAACCTTTAAAATTAGTGTCCGATTTTCAATTCTAAATATTTTTCTAAGGTTTTCTACTATTTATATTATTCTCGCACAATACCAGACAAACTTGAGCCGATACTGCCGGTTAATTTTCTGTTACGCATTTTTACGTAATTTTCCGAAGAAAATTACATTTTCCGAAGAAAATTACATTTTCCAACTCAGAAAAATCTACTGAGTCCAAATATCATATTTGGATTTTCCAATTAATATTCTAAAATTTTGAACCTATTTCTGGAAATTAAATTATTATTATTTTACGTTAATTAATCGGTTAATTAATTCGCGGATCTTACATTTTCCTTACCTCAATAGGAATTTTGCCCACAAAATTCGAATTCAGTTACCTGAAGACAGGTGAGGGTAGTCTGTCCCCACTTCTAATTCAAGTTCTTCGGTGTGCTTCTCCATTCTGACTTGATTTCCAAGTTACCTCTCTAATAATACTTCTTTTCCTCATAGTTCCTTACAATTACGTCATCAATTCTGATTGGGGTCACTTGAAACTTCATATCCTTTTCGAATTGGACTGGTTCAAATTGCTCTAGCACCTTAGATGGCCCATCATCCTCAAAATAAACTCCTTTAGGTCGATCGCTCTCCTCTTACTGGTCGCCGAAGTAGTCTCCAATAATGCACAACTTTCTCTTTTAAACTCTCTAGGCTCACTTCGTTAGTCTGCATAACTTTTATGTCGGCATGCGCAGTTAGAACCTTAACTCGATTTTCGCTTAATCTTTCCTCATCGTTTTCGGCTGTTAGTTCAGAACCTAAGACGCTTGATTCCTTTGTTCAACTCGCTTCAACATTCTTAGTAGCTCTTTATCCTCTTACTGCACTTCTCGAACTCTTGGTCTTACTACTCCTTAAAATTTGCAACCAATTCAGTCTGATACCTCTAGCTGCTGCCTCGACATCCAGCTTTAGACTACAACCTTACTTAACAGTTCCCTCTCCTTAATCGTTCTCCAACAACACTCAGGGTATTTTTTTTTTTACTAAAGGCGCTTGTCACCGCTTTACGATGTTGTCTCCACATGCATCCAAACTCCTTCGATATTGCATTGCAGTAATTTCAAATGGTTTATGAGGTTCAAGTGTCATGAGTACTGGTACCGAGATTAATCTTCCTCTCAAGACTCGAAATTTTGCTTCGCCTTCAGGCATCCACAGACACGGTGCACCTTAGCATGTCAATGTAACTTCAGGCAATATGGTCGGCAAGAATTAAGGCTCCAAAACTCCTCTTGATATCGCACACATACACGCTTCATCTCCCACGTTCAGGAGTATTGCTCTAAAAGACCAATATCTCGGCTGTTACAACTAGAGGTGATACGTGATACTAATTTAGATTCGAACTGATTCTTAAACAGATGTTAAGCTCGAAAGATGAATGATCAGCGTTCGCGAGAATTCAAAAAGATGTCTTGTATAGTAATTAAACAAAAGTGGCAGGTGAATAACAAAATGCACAAGGAGGAAAATTCAAGGTGCATCTCAAGAAAAAGGTTCAAATCAAAACCATGATAGGGAGAACAAGACGTATCAATTTAAGCAAGTCTCATCTAATGTTAAAGAGGACGCAAGTTTGCAAAAGGGAGCAACTCCGCTCGTAGCATGCCCCTAAGATTCAAGGATTTAGATGATTATACCAAGATAAGTTCAGGCTCATTCTGGAAAAAACGAGACTCATACAAGTAAAAGGTAGCATTGGAAGGAGGACCAATTCATTAAGAATTCCAAGAAGCTTGTGAAATATTTGCAATAATTCATAGATGTTTTGTGTAACCAATTGATAAGAATTGATGAAGTTGGGAATTATGGACGATAGCGAGTATGTTTCATTATGATAAGATTGATTCTAGTTGGTTTGATGGCATTGCGAGGGTTGAATTCGTGATTGATTACGATGAAAGTTGACTGCATATGAGTTGAGAACAAGTACACAATTGTATCTCTATGTGAAATGCACATGGGGTGTCTACAACTAAAGACTACGGTTGCCTTTAAAATGTGTGGTTAAAATGTACAGTTAAAGCATAGAGGAGTTGAATAATTTAAAGGAATAGTCAACTCTAAAAGCTGAAAGAGCTTTTATAAGTAGATGAAAATGTGAACTAAGGATTAGGAATGAGAGTGATACCGAATAGTCAACTACGGTATTGAAATGAGATTGAGCAATGATTATAGGAACATTTGGATTGCTAAGTTGGGTTGTCACCATGGTACATGAACGATCTGACAAAGTTGATATTGCGATTGGTTGTTATAGTGAATGGTGATAAGTTGATTATCGAAAGCCTTCTGCCTGATAATTCGTTGAAGATTCAAGAAGAAATTTGAAGTAGAATTTTCAATGTAAGTCTCAAAAGAAAGGCTAAGTCGGGTTGTGAAGAAGCGTTGATGCAATCCCTCTCGTATAAGTCTTTTGCTGTTCTCTTCCTTCTTCACTGGTATAATCGGTGCTCCTCACAGGAAAATACTTAGTCAGATAGTTTTCTCTTCTAATACTCCTTTCAACTTGATCCTAAGTTCTACCGATTATAATGGTGTCTTCCGTTGTGGTACAATCAAAAATGATCCGGCTTCCGACACTAAGCATATCGCAAACTCACTTTCTCTCTGAGATGGGGGGGTTCCGGTACACCTTCAGAATTGTCTCAGAAACTCTCTCGCAATAGCGATTTGGTCTCATCTTCACTCGCCTCTCAAACGATTAGCAACTAAAAGTTAAATCCATTTCATTCCTCTTCCTCACAGTTCACTATCACTGGGTTTCAAACAATAACTCCGCACTGTTCTCCACTTTCGATCCCTTAGATGTAATCCAACCCATTTTTGTTGCGTCACTCTGATTCTTAACCCTTAAGAGCCTGGCCATTCTCCTAGGTTAACTAAAATATCGCTCCGTCTCAACCACTAATAGTCTTCGACTAATCATCGACTTGTACTTTACGATTATCGATGCTTGTCATGCATTACGAATGAATATCACATATTAATGATATGCAAAGAAGTTAGAAATCCAAATGCTAGTTCGTGATTACCTCGGGTCTGAGGATCAGATTCGGCTACCTCCCGGCGTTTTCTGTGTGGACAATTCCGTGACATATGCCCAGGACGACCGCACTTATAGCATAAGCCCGAACCAAAACGACACGGTCTATTTGGGTGATAGCTTCCGCATTTCTGAAAACTTGAACCATCTGAAACAGTCGCTGACTGTTTTCTTTTTCTCTTAAATTCTTGGCCCCTTGGTGCGAAGTTCTGATTATGTTCCCTTTGGTGAAATTCCCGGCCATCATTTCTTTCCAGCTCGGTCCTTCTTGAGCTTTCGCCCGCTGTTTGACCTATGTTACTTAACTTTGGATAACTCGCTATTTCCACTGGTACCACTGTACTCGGGACAACATTTTCGCCTTCATTTCCATCACTACTGTCGTTGCCAACTTTAACTTGTTGTTCCGTCCTACCCCTTGCTTGGCTAGTCGCAGTAGCCATAGCACCAATGGCAGCAACAGCACTTGCCATCGCGGTCATGATTTTAGTCAAGGTACCTACCGGTATGGTTACATCATTATCTCTCCGTCCTCGACCCCGATTACGCCCCTGACCGCATCCACGAGGCGCCATTTGGTTCCTGTTCACACCAAACAAGTGATATCAACGTGATCAGTCTCAATATCACAAGTCTAATGTTTCAAAGTTCTAAATACATGCTCATGAACTTTATGCTATGTATATCAGGAAGATATCCTAAATAGCACATAAACACGACTCATAGTATGCTCAAAAGCATAGTCAGTCCGTCCCTCAGCCTCTACAGGAATGAACTGCTCTGATACCATAATGTAGCACCCTACCACACAGAGTTTTACACCTAGGATGTAAAACAGAGGTGGCGAGGTGCTACGACCTCTAAAAATAAAAATTTAATATATAATATAGTGAAAAATACTTATATCTAGGAGCCTTTGAAGAAAGGAATAAAGCAAAAATTGTTAAATCGAAAAGCGTAAAGCTCACGAAGCGATAAAGCAGACAAAGTAAGATAGAACGAGCTAAGGAGTTGATATACCAAGACTTCCAAAATACATATAACAAAACTCAAGACTCGGCTCACGAAGATAAATCGGCTCGGGCGAATAAGTGTATATACATATATAGATATATAGGAAAACCCAAAAGAAAACCCCAAAATACAGAGTTACAAAACCTGAGTCTCCAAAATCACCTCTAAGAGGAATTAATACAGTATATATATAATGAGTGGAGATAGTAAGTATCTAAACAAATACAAATAATCAAAATAAACCCAAAAGGTAAAGATCTTTGCAACATCAGAAGCTTCCAGCATGCTTCAGCGAGATGTCGCCTGTCCTGTATCTGAAAACAACAAAACCCGCATGGGTGAGAACCGGAGGTTTTCAGCATAGTAACAGTATCCACATATCTAAAATATAATGTCCTGGGAAAGCTGAAGGCAATCCTAGAACTTCCAACAGATAATTAAAGCTTAAAACATAACTAAACCATGAAATTAAAATAGGCAACTAGCTAAGGGTCTTCAGAGCTATCTAAAACTCCGCGTTCCAACTCCTCCAAACCTCCCAACCACCAACGGAACCAAATGCAACTAACACAATTATTACAAACAGAGAAATCACAAATAGGATTCAAATATAGTAGATAATCAAGTAGCATTTAATTATGCAATCACTTAGACAATCCAAACAAGACATATAGATGCATATGATGCATGCCTGTCCTAGTGGCTGATGAGTCTCATCTGTCGGTTATAAAGCCAACCCGACAAGTCCTGGTAGCTAACCATTGGACCGTCCCTCTGTCGTGCATCCCCAACTCGAGTAATTCTCAATCATAAACATAATCATAGTCATAGTCATAATCATAATCATACAACACCCACACTAGTGTTTATCACGGGGGCGAGCTCATCCGGACCTTTCACAGTGTCCGACCACACTTACGACATAGGTTCAGCAGAGTATCGAGTCTCAACCTGGAGCACGTGGTGGCTAGTCATTGCTTTCATCCAGGGAAACCCGTGTCTCAGATAATCATTTCACATCCATCCATACACATTCCATAATCATTCCTTATGACCATATCATCACTCATCATAACCCGGGGCAAGCCACAAGCCTTGCGCCCACTCGGGGAGCCTCTATATTAACCAACCTGGAGCAAGTGGGGCGAAACTACAACCATTGCATCAACACAGGAGGTACGTTCTCATATGCCCATGAGGAACCAAGGAGGGGATCCTACCCTCCCAACATCTCGCTGGCAGTGATTTTATAATACCAGAAGGAACAAGGAAGGGGATCCTCACCTTCCACCATCTCTCTGGGGTCACACTTTCGAGAAAGAGAACTCAAGATAAAATAATGATTCACATTCACATTTTCATTTCCAGCCATAAATTACAATTTATAATAGCCATTCGGCTTAAAATCACAATTCATAATCAACCATAAACCATCATCACACATAGCCATTCGGCTCATATCACACACAGTCATTCGGCTCATATCATATACACAGCCATTCGGCTCATATCATATACACAGCACTCCACCATCCTCCTTAACAACTCATAACCTCATCATTAGTCATAACTTCTCATTATATCCTCTTTCTTTATTCACAAGTTACCCCCTTACCTAGCTTCCTCTCAATCACTAGGCATTTTATATTGATTTAAGACTTAAAAGGGTGAAAATGGGAATTTATAAGCTTAAAACAGCTTCTCGGAAGGTCACAAACTTGTTGGGAAGGTGAAGGACTTGAAATCAAAGGTTTCATAAGAAAACAGGTTCGTGTGCGTACGCATAGGGGTGTGCGTGTGCACGACCAGAAGTGTTTTCAGAAAGTGTGCGTACGCACAGAGCTGTGCACACGCACAGAAAGAAAATTTTTCATTGTTGAGTACGCGCACAAGGCGTGCCAGTGCCATCAATAGAACGTCCTTCCCAACGTGTGCGTACGCACAAGGCTGTGTGCTAGCGCTCCCATCAGTAGCCCTTTCCCCGTGTGTGCGTACACACAAGGCTGTGCGTGCGCACAAATTCAAAAGTCCACGAGGTGTGCATGCGCATAGGGCTGTGCGTGCGCACACAAACCAGAAATCTCAAATTCTGCAAAATTCACAGAATTCAGATTTCAGACCCCAACTTTTAACGATCATATCTCCTTCCACAAAATTCAGATTTTCATCAAATTTAAACCATTTTAAAGCTTGTGAAATTATCTTTCATTTGATATAAAAATCATCAATTTTCAAAAGCAATAGCTTGAGATATGATTCATTGAAGTTCATCAAAATTTTATTTTTACCAAAGTTCATAAACTCCCAATTTCCAAAACATATAATTCCAAATTCATTTTAAAACCAACCAAAACCTTACTATTTCAATCTCAATGACATTACAACTTCCATATTCATTCCACAACACATCAACACTCTAATTCATAAATTTTAATTCAATAATCCACAATATACATCATCGAATACCAACCTTCCATTTTCATCAAACTCCGCCACCAAGGTCTCTAATTCCACAAGATCAACATACAAGACCAATTATCCATATCAAGCACAAATTTCAACTTAAATTCAACTTTACATATACCAAGTATCATCATCATATAAAACTCACATACATCATCAATCAAGAACTTCAATCATACCCTCCAAAAACCAATAATTACATAATTATGCCACAATTCCAACAACCAATCAACCATCATCACAAATTCAATTCCTATCCTATGAGTCACTAGCCTAAGTTTTCACACCACATTACATTTTAGATACAGGAAACCGAAACCATACCTTGGCCGATTTTCTGCTCAACCCAGAACACTTCCAATTTCACTTTTTCCTCAATTTTCAAGGCTCCAACACCTCCAAGGTCAGGTTTCCAGCTTGCAACTTCACTTCCAAGCTTCCAAAATTACCAACAAGCTTCAACAAGCATCAACAACCAATTTTTTCCCAAGCTATACACATCAATTAACACAAATCAATATCTAGGGTTCATCAAAATTACAATTTCATAAGGTAAAGAGTTTCCTTACCTTTTCCGATGGTGTTTGGGGCACAAACCACCAATAGCCAAATCTTAAGCACCACCTAAACAATCAAGGCACAAAAATTTCTTCAAAATCATCACCCATATTTTCGGATTTTTAGGGTAGAAAAAAGAGATGAAAATTCTAATTCTTACCAACAAAGGTTAGATAGAGCTGACGGGCTCGGCGGGAGCTTTACGTAGCCGCTGATGACACGCGAATCGGAGCATTGTAGCTCGAGTTATGATCAAATGAATGATGAGGTGAATAGTATTTGTGAAACCCTCTCCTCTCTTCCTCTTATTCATGCTGCTTCAGCCTCCTTGTGCTGAAAGTGAGTGAATTCGTCACTTAAGTGACCTTTTATATGTTAGGCTTGGGCCCAACTTAGACCCGATCGAGCCCGTTAGCGTTTTTGGCCCGTTTGGCCCAACTTTGGGTCAAACCTTTAAAATTAGTGTCTAGTTTTCAATGATAAAGATTTTTATAAGATTTTCTACTGTTTATATTATTCTCGCACAGTAGCGAACAGACTTGAGCCGGTACTGCCGGTTAATTTACCGTTACCGGTTTTTACGCAATTTTCTGAAGAAAATTATATTTTTTAACTCAGAAAAATCTACTGAGTCTAAATATCATATTTAAATTTTTCAATTAATATTCTAAAATTTTGACACTATTTTGGGCAATTAAATTATATTTATTTTACGTTAATTAATCAGTTAATTAATTCGCGGTTCTTACAACCTAAAAGGATCTATAGTCAGAGTTTTAAAGAGTGACTTGAAAGGAGTCTATGTGTAACACCCTGACTACCAAAGACAACGCTTCCGGCTGCGCAACTCTGATAGCTCGGATATTACGACGACACTTATACTAATTAATATTAAAATATGAGCCTGTTTGAAATTTTAAACCGCAATACCGCTCCCAAAAATACTTTTGATATACAACGTACATCCATACAACTTACAGAAACTCATAAAGAGTACATACATATATATATATATATATATATATATATATATATACATACATATATATAAATATTATTACAAGCATAATCCAATACAATTTCCTATCCCTCTTACAGAATATATCAAGATAAAGGCGAGGGTACAATAAACCATAACTAAAACGATACAGGGCATCACAACAACAATTAAATAAGCTCTTCGTAACTTCTGCGCCCATATCCTGAAAGGGGAAAAATGTAGGGGGGTGAGAACATCATCCTCGAAAGGGTTCTCAGTAAAGGGTTTTTGGGAATTACTGTAATAGGATACATGAAGATAACCGCACCAGTGATTCATAACCGTCTTATGCCTCTTTTCAAAAACAACGGTTTACAATGAAAGTAAAGTCGGAAATCTTTTCGGAAAGAAGAACCGTTCAATTCTCAAAACTCAAAAGCCTTTCAAAACGGTTTATCTATGCGGAACCAAAATAGCCTTTCATAATTTTATTCCAAACCAGAAACACAAAACCGAAATCAACCGTCAGTTCATCTCTTTCCAACCACGGCCCTAGGCCCAAACAATCCAACCAACAACCAATCACCACAATCCAACAGAGTTCCAGATGCAAACACAAATAGGAAGTTCAAGCACAAACAAACAGTTATTACAAGTAGAACAGTTAGCAATTAATCAGATAGGCAAACCAAGTATAATATGCACACCCAACCAATGTCACACAAATGCATATGATGCATGCCTGTCCCTAGTGGCTGATGATATCATCTGTCGGTTATAGAGCCAACCCGACAAGTCCTGGTAGCTAACCATTGGACTGTCCCTCTGTCGTGCATCCCCAACTCGAGTTATACTCATCATAAACTTGATCATAATCATGATCCATATCCATCACCCTCACTGGTGAATATTTATCCATCACCATCACTGGTGAATATTTATGGGGGCGAGCTCATCCGGGCCTTTCACAGTGCCCGGCCACACTTACGACATTGGGTTAACAGAGCTTCGAGTCTCAACCTGGAGCACATGGTGGCTAGCCATTGCTACTACCCAGGGAAACCCTCATCTCCAATAGTGGAAGTGCAAAAATCACAATTATCAATAATTCAGCATATACATGTATTCATTCTCATCCATGGATCAACATCCATCTCAGCCATCCGGCTTACGGTTCAGTCCAGAACCAGCCAATATTGATAATCACACACAGCCATTCCGGCTCACGGTTCAATCCAGAACCAGTCAATATTCATAATCATACATAGCCATTCCGGCTCATAATAAAACAGCACTTCCACATTCAAAATCATCAAATTCATGAAATCGGCATTTAAGCCATAAATCATTTTCTCAATTCATTTCACTTTGAAATCAAGTTTCAACTCTTTTCAGCCTTGGCTTTAAAGATCTCATTTCTCAAATTATCTCAGGCTCATAAGCCAATTTTACTCAAGGAAAATTCCCTTTTTGAAATAAGCCACTCTCGGCTTCCTCTTTCCAAAACTTCCAAAACCATGGAAAGTTAAAGATTCCTTTTGAATCATTCAAAATCACCCATCCAACAATGGGATTTTTGTAACAAAAGTTCCTCGGCAGAGTCCCAAGTCCTTAGGGGAGAATAGCATAACTCATTTCGCCAAATTCATTTAAAATCATTAAAACCTTGGCTTTCCGATTTGAGTAATAAAATAAGATCTAAGCCAAACCGAGTCACGTAATCATTTACTTCCTTCAAAGCCGTTTCCTTTACTTAGGCAAAACCAGCTTTAACCCCCATGACAAATTCTAAAACGTTTCAACTGTTAAAAATTGTTTTAGTCTTGCAAGAATTCAGAATTCAAAGAGTACTCAAAACCTTTCTCAAAACATTTCAAAATGAAACTTGTCAATAGACACTCAGGTTCTTTCAAAGTCATTGAAACTTCTTTAATTAAAACCCCCAAGTCAAATTCAAAGGCATAAATCCTTTTCACATCCAAACAGCTTTAAAACACAAGTCTCATCTAAATAACTTTTTTCTGAAAGAGATACAATGCCTTTCTTAAGAAGCAAGACTGAATCACAATTTCCTCTTTAATAATTCATTTCAAAAGCATGAATCATTCTTTTCTTGATAATTCAAGTAAAATAGTAGAAGTCTTTAACTCATCATTTTTCCAGACAACATTCAATAAAGACTCGGATTTTATAGAAATTTCGGCAGCACCTCCCCTAAAACTTGGACTTTGCCACCCGGTTCGGGTCCCCACTAAACCATTCCACAATCCTTTTCAACAGTCCAGAATCCAAAATCAATTCAAAATCAAGCTAAATCCAACAGTCGCCTCATTGGCATATCTCAAGAAAACGTTTCAAAATCACACCAATATCAACTGAATCAACTCCTTTCCAAAGCTTTAAAGAATCGGTTCAGCATTAAATCATTTATCAAAACCAAATCAATTTAAGCAACCTAGGCTGAATTTCAAGAGTATTCTATCTTTCACATCATCAAAATAATTGAATCAATTCAAACCAATCCTCAACGGATTAAACTCATATCTCAAATCTTTAAAGAATCAACTTCAGACATTACATTTCACAAAGCCGCACAACAATTCAACCAAACCAACATCCATAGTCATTCGAGTCAATCAAATAATACATAAGGCAGATACAATCACCAAATACACAATATCTCGCACCAGTATCCATATGTAATAATTCCAATACACAAAATATAGTTTTTGGAAAGCACCCCTACCTCAACACGTTGAAACTACATCCCAAACTCGTTAACTGACTCCTTTTTGCTCGGCCCGAAATCACCGGCAATCAAAACCTTGGCTCTGCTTGCTCTCTCAAAAGCAGAAACAGCTACAAGCGGCATAAGCAAACCGGATTCTAACTCCTAACACATTAATACCGCAAAGACCTTAATATACATAACAGGACATTAACGCGGAGGTTTTCGAAACGTAAAATACTTACTGTAATACGAAAACAAAAATAGCAACGGCCTCTGAACCGGTTTGGCGGTAGCCCCGGCAGCCACCTCAAGCAGCAGTGGCGACCGGACTCCGGCGATAGTGACTGAAACCAACATGCCGCGACAATAAAACTCCCATAATCCCACAAGAAACGAAAACCAAGTTCGAAACCCTTACCGGCATACTTTTCCGGCGACGGCAGCAGTGTCTCAAGTGGCAGAAGCTCAGCCCGGAGCTCCAGCGGTGGTCCCGGAAGTCACAGAACCATCCCTAGGGGTCAGAATCACAGAGATGCAGCTTTCTTCTCCCGCAGTGACACCTCTGGCGTCCTGAACCCCTTTTTGACGGCGACAGTTCCAACCGAGGCGGCGCCGGCGACGCAAGCACGGCTGGGCATGGTGGTTGAACCCCAGCTCAGTCTCAGATCTCTCTGTCTCTCCTGTTCGGTGTGTCTGGACGGCCTTCTCCTCAACGGCACGACGGCAGAGCAAACCAGACTGGCGACGGCAGAGGTCACGGCGCGTTCGGCGGTGACGCGGGCTGGAGGTGCCGGCGACAGCGGCGACTTCACCTTCTCCGCGCTCGCTCCTCCTTCTCCATCGGTGGTTATGGCTCGCGCTCTCTTCAGGTCGCGGTTCTGCCTCTGATGCTGCGCAAGGATGATCGGCGACGGCACGAGCTCCTCGTGCGACGAATCGGCACAGTGACGGGCTCGGCGGCTGCGTCGCCCTCCTCCCCTCTCGGATCTCCCTTCCCTGCTTCCCCCTTTTTCCCCTATCCCTGATTTTGCCTCTGTTTTCCTTTTCCATTGCAGCGTTGCTGCTGCTGGTTGTTGGGGGAGGGTTTTGTGGCTGTAGGGTTAGAGGGAAAGGTTAACTGGGTTAGGGTTTTTAGGGTTAGGGGTAGTTTAGGTAATTTTTTAATAAAATTATGGGGTAATATAGTAATTGAAACCCAAATTAAATTCCATACTAATTACATATAGAAAAATACTATTTGATCATCAATTGTACAAATTATTTTCCATAAAATGCCCAAATCAAAATAATTAGAAATAATATAATTAAACCCTTTATTTTCCAAAGTAACAGTATTAATATTTAAAATATTAATTATTTAATCCAAATCATATAAAAATCCTTATTATTTCATAACTATCAACTTTATAATATAATTATAGCAAATAATCCAATAATTATCAAATTGGATAATAATCATAACTTATCTTAAATTCAATAAATCAAAACTCGCTTTAATTTTCTTTAATAAAGAAATTTCTGAAATTAAAGCTACAGAAACACTGAATTTGAAATTAGCTAATGATAGCCCTTTTTCAAAGGTTTTGGGTCTTACACTATGGTCACGGTTTTGGAGAGTGACCTAAAAGTCACGGTGTTAAAGAATGACTTAAAAGAGTCTACAATAACGATTTTACAAAACGATGACCTAAATGGGGTATATGATCAAAATTTCGAAGCGTTTAAACCCATTTAAAACCGATTTAAAATGACCTGGTCAAACTTAGTTAAATTCGGTTAAACAAAAAAATATTATTTTCTATACATGATTCTTTTTATTAAATGTATTAAGTAAAAAAAGTATAATAAATATAAATTTATAACTATAATATATTTTCTGAGTAAATAGTCATTTCTTATTAAAAAAGATTAGGCCGCTGACAAAATTAATCATGAAAGATTCAAACTAAAGTTATACCCATACAAGATAGGTTTCATTCGACAAAAATGACACATTGTTAAATTTTTGTTTACAATTCCGTAAGTACCCCTCTCCTTTCTTCTTCCTTCTTCATCTTCCTTTCATAATCACCACCATCTTCACAATAAAATCTACCATCCCACCAGATTTACTCCTTTACTTCTACCTTTTTTTTTATCAACTTTACCATCACTTCCTCTTCCATTACCACTACCAATACCCTTGTCATCACATTTTCATAGTCATCCTCCACCATTGTCGTTCATCATCGCAACTGTTTTTCATATTCATCATTATTTTCTACTAGCACCACCACAATCATAGGTTTAACATCATCCATCATTAACTATATTTAACTAACAATCATAGAAAAAAAATATACAATAGTGTAAAAATTTCACAAGTCAACAATAAAATAGAGTCAAAATCCCTAAAAAAATTAAAACAAGTTACATTCATAAAATGAATAATAAAAAAAAGACTCCAAAACGGTTTACGACGAAGCTGAAGGAGAGGGATGACAAAAAATAAAAGATAGAAAAAGCTCAACTTTGCCTTACAAGAACGCGTCAAATTGCTCAGCCTCGAGAATCAGTTATGGAAGAATCTCGCTTAGACCACCGGAGCCACTGCTAACTCCATCCAATCAAATCTAGAACAAGTTATCACTCACGTCGCCACCGACGACCACCGCCAACACCACAACACAATAACGGTTATGGTCTGCCGTGGTCAAAATGTGCAAAAAATGTGGGGAGAGAGAGTAGATAGTGTTGTTGCTTCTGTCTAAACATCTCTGCCTTGCCTTTGCACGACGTATGAGTCAACTTTTTTTTTTGTCATACTTTTGTTTTTAAACATTATCCAAAATTAAATGAAATTAGATTTTCTTTTTTTTTTTTGGGTACCCAAAGGGCAGTGTAATCGTAGATAGATTTGGCTTTAGAAGAAAAAATTAGAATTTTTAATTAATGTATAAATTTGATTTATTTTTTTATTTTTTGCTCAAATCTTACTATTAATATCTAGTGGGAGTAAAAGAGTAGATATAGTGGGATGGTAGATTTTGCAGTAGAGATAGTAGTAGTTATGATAGAAATATGAGGAAGGAAGAGAAAATGAGAAGGGTACTTACAGACTTGTCAACATAAATTTAATAATTGGTCATTTTTGTCGAGCGAAACTTATCTTACATGTGTATAACTTTAGTTTCAATCTTTTATGGTCAGTTTTGTCAGCAAATGTCTATTTACTTTATTTTCTATTGTTGTGATTGTTATTTTTATTTTCTATTCCTCGGCATCGCACGAAGGTCGAGCTCGTGGCATCACCATCGTATAGGCTCTCTCTCTCTCTCTCTCTCTTCCGTCGCCATCACTTCTCTTCCTTTCTTAAACACTGCTATGTTTATATAATTTTTTTGTTATTTTTTTATTTGATTTTGTATAATTTTTAATTATTTTTTTATAATTTTTATTAATTCTATTAAAAAGACCAAATTAAATAAAAAAAATTTCGAAAAAAGAGTACTTAATTAAAGAAGTACTAAATTTTAACACAAATTTAAATTGTTTACCTTATAATTTCTTAATACTCTTTTTCATTAATTTTTTTATTTAATTTGATTTTCATAATAAAATATTTCAATAATATAATTTTCATAAATAATTCCAATCCATCACAATTTATTGGTAAAAATATCTCAAGTTTTACTAACTAGTAAATCGATATAATTTGTTACAATAAATTGATATAATACAAATGGGTCCATCTAGTGTACAGATGGATATATACAGATTTTTGTCTTTTGTGGCTGAAAAGTGTGTCACTAAAAAGTGTTGCTTAAAGAGAAAGTGTTATCCTTAATCGTTAACTTGGCTCTTATATCAATTTTTTACAGTCGACTTTTCTTTTAATTTCTTTTTCGAAATTAATTCTTCGTATAAGTTTATAATTTGTATAGATTCAATTGGTGGTGCTTTATTTAAATAATTTGCAAATTTATAATCTAAAGTATTGATCATTTCTACTATTTTTCTTCTGTGATTATTTATTATTAGTCCTTGATTTATAATTCTGATTTTTATAGTTTTTTCAATCTTGTTTTAGTTTATAATATTCTTTTTTGCATGGATTATTGTATATAAAATCTTTTATTTGTTTGTCTTTTTCTTTAATATAATTTCTCAAATCCTCAAAAACTTCTTTTATTTCTACACTTTCTGTTGTTTCTAAATATCTTTTTAATTTTTCAACTTCATTCTCCATTTTTTCTTTCAACAGTTTTAATTCTTTTAAGTCATAATATGGTTTTCCAGGCATTTATAAATTTTTTAAGTTTCATTCCAACTTGTTTATATTTATTCTTATTTCTATCCTTTTTATTATAAGGTCATCAATTTCGATCTGAAGATTATTTAATTCCCTTTTATATTCCTTTATTTTACTTTTTAATTTTTCCGCCCTTTTTCTTTTTATTTTATTTTCTGGTTTTTCAATCTTTTAATGCTTCATTATTTATTTTAGAATTTCTGCAAACTCTATCATCGATTCATCACTATTTTCCAGAGATTCTATTAATTTTTCTAGCTCTTCAACTTCTCTTTTCAACTTGTCATAAATTATTTTTAGAGCTTCAAATGCCCTTTGATTTATTCCAGAAAACTGTAAATAATTTAAACGATTTTCTCTTTCAAAGAGCTCTTGTTTTTTATCTTGATAAGTTACATATATTTCTTCTTTATTTATTGTCATAATTTAGTGTTTAGGGTTTCATTTAACTTTTCGACATTTTTTGTTAATTCTTTTATTTCAGAATTTTCTTCTTTAATTTTTAACTTAGATAAACTTAAAGGGCTATTAATTTTAGATTCTCTTATTTGAAAATTCGATGAAACTAATTTTCCTGATGATTCTTTTAATAATAGAACTGGGTTTTCAATAGTTTTATATTTTGGTATTTCTGTTTTTACAATTTTCTGAAATAATTCATCGACATAAATTCTTTCTCTGTTTTTAAATATTATACTATGATGGCTATTTGTTAAAGCATAATTTATAGCATATGTAATTGAAAATGGTTCATCATCTTGTTCCATTAGATTCTTTCTGTGAAATTTATAAGCCAAACTTATAGATCTTCCAAGAATTTCAGTTGATAAAGGTATAGCATATCCAAGATGGGCATTGAATTTAACATTTACGTTTGCCAAGTTTCCATGAACAATTCCGATTATTTGATCTATTGGGTCATCAGTAATTTTTTTGTCACAGATTGCTAAGCTTATTGGTGAATTAATTCCTTTCATATATGTAGATTTGATTAAGACTTGTATAGTACTAATATGAATCCATCCAATTTTAGATCTTTTTTGTTGATCCTTAATTTTCTCAATCTGTTTACTCAATTCTTCATCATTTATCAAAGCTATTTCAAGTTCTCCATTGGCGGATTTTATCTTTATAGGGGCTTCAAGTTGAATTTTTCTATAGTATATTATATTTTTTCTATTAAAAACTTCTTTTAAGAGATTTTGTTTATTAAAGTTTTCATTTGATTTGAGATTTAATTCTATTTTTAGAATAGCCTGTTTTTCATTATCTAATAAAGCATTTAATCTATAATAATCAGATTCTTCTGTTAATTCTAAACTTTCTAAATAATTCATAATTTAAAGTCTAAGATGAAGATGTACCTTTCTGGAGAAAAACTTCCTTTATTTAGTATATTTTACATAAGATGTTTTTATCTCCAGAGGAGAGATTGTAGATACTAACTCCAGAGGGGAGTTTAGAATTATTTTTCCCTAAGAGAATTCTTCCGCAGACTATAGAATCGCCTTGGCAGCTTCCTCCTTGCTCTCCTAGCATATGAGTACTCCTAGCCTTCTGCTTTCTATTGTCTGATGCCTTCTACAATTGCCTAAGCAACCTATTTATAATAGTTGGGTTTGATGGACAATTCCCATCCTTACCCTTCTTATGACGTCATTGCTTACGTCATTGTTTTGTTATCTTGCACCAGCTACATTGTTGGTGCTTTATGACCTAAGTGCTTACGTCACTATGCAATAATGTTGAGAGATGCTTCAGATGCACTGTCCTCCTCTTTTATCATGTGACCTTCAGATGCATTGTCTTCTTCCTTTATCATGTGGGTTGATTCCGTTTCATTATTGCTTTCTTCAGATATCTCTGAGGCACATAGCTGGCACGTGTGGTCTTCTCTGTCTTTTATCAAATAGCAGAGATTCCTCTTTATCCCTTCAGGGAGCTTTTCTAAAAGTCCAGATAAGTTGTAGAATGCTGATTCAAATTCCACCAAGAGTCTCATCTCTCTTTCTTCAATTTCATTTCTTTTACTAGACACAAGCAGAGTATTTCTACTTTTATAATTAATCCTTGTGTGAGATTCCTTCGTTATTTTTTGAGTTCTTTCAAAGACCCTTGCTAATGTGCTGGCTAGCCTTCCTTCATGACTGTAAATTGTTAAATCTTGAATCTGATCAATTGGTTGAAAATTTCCTGGGAAGACGGACATGAATATTACTTGGTGTGCTGGAACCAAGCATTCTTCTTCTTCATTAAAAATAGTTTGACTGTTTGTAAATTTTAGGGATATATCCCTTGGATTTACATTGTCAATCATATTTTTAAATCTCTTTACTGCATCAACGAATCCTGCAAGAAACTCACTAATAATTTTTAGATCATTAAAAATTAAAATTGTATCAATTAATCCATACTGGAAAAACTGATAGGTGTCAGATGGGGAAGCATCTGGAAATATAACCAACTTTGTTAGCTGTTCTTTGGCAATAGGATAATATTCCAAAATTGTCCTTTTTTCTTCAGTCCAATTCAAGACTATGTTAAGGGTTTCTCTGAGATTTGATCTACAGACCCTTTTCTTTTCCTTGATTTCAGCCCTTGTAGGAATGTTTCTAATTATCCCTGTTCTCTGGGTTTGAATTGGAGCTTTATCTGCTCTTTTTAGGGTTTGCTCCGGATGGAGAGCTTCATATTCCCTGAAGGATTCCTTTGCTTCTTCCAGTGTTAAAAACCCTCCTTTATGAATTATCCTTGATTGATGTGTGAAGGGTGCCGCTTTTTCCCAGGCATCATATACACCTTTCATAGGGCCATTATAAATTACATAATATTTTTTATCTTGGGTAGATTTTTTAATAATTTCAGCAATTGTTTTATTTTCTGAAATTTTTTCTTCACCTGATTTGTCCACCATGCTTAGCTGGCTGAACTCTGATGGTTTTGCTTATTGTGTTGATTTCATTGTTTCAATGGCCTTCTTGAGGGATTGGATCTGTGTCCTTATTTGCTGACAATGCTTGCATTTTTCAAGTTCTTGCTCATATTTTTGAATTTCTTGATCTAATGCGTTGTAGACGAACTCCATTCTCTTGTTAATGTATCTGCAATAACATTTTTGTCACCCTTAATATATTCAATTTTTATTGGATATTGTAACAAAAATAATTGCCATCTTACCAATCGTCCATGATTATAATCAACTTTTAAATTATATCGTATGAAACCTGTTAGGTAACTTGAATCTGTCCTTAATGTAAATTCTCTGGGTAGTAAATCAATTTTCCATTTCTTAAGAGATTTAATTGCTGCTAGAGTTTCCTTTTCATGAGTAGTATATCTCTGTTCTGTTGGAGTAAAAGTCCCTGAAATATACCTGCAAAGTAATTCCTTTGGGGAATCTTTAGAATCTAGCGATTCTTTTTCTTGTTCCAAACTTTTTATAGCTTTCTTAGCTTTTAGACATCCTGACCAGGTTATGTCTGAAGCATCTGTTTCTACTATTAAGTAGTCATTTTCTTCTGGAATATAAAGTTCTGGAAGTTTTTCACATAATTCTTTAATCCTTTGAATTTGCATACTATCTTTTTCATCCCATTTTCATTCTTTTTTAGTACTTATTTTTGGAAATAAACTTTTAGTGTATTCTGTTATATTCTTTAAAAATCCTTGATCAGAAATATAATTTATACACCCTAAAAACTTTTGTAATTGTTTTCTATCTTCTATTTTATTAGAAAATAAATTTACCTTTTCTAGGACATTCGGCTGAAGTTTTAGCTTTCCTTGAGTGGATAGAATTAATCCAAGAAACTCTATTTCTTGTTTTGCTATTCTTGCTTTCGTTTTGCTAAGAACTAATCCTTTTTCTTTACATCTTTCTAAAACTATTAATAATTTTTGAAGATGATCTTCTCTATCATGTTTTGTAAAAATTAGTATATCATCAATGTACACTAAAATAAATTCATTTAACTCTTTTAGATTTTCTTCCATAAATCTTTGATAAATACCTGGGGCTTGTTTTAATCCGAATGGTAATACATTCCATTCATAGAGCAACACACTTGTTGATTCTTTTGTTGGGCAAGTAAAAGCAGTTAATTTCTTTGTTTCTTCGTCTAAACGAAGTTGCCAATATCCTGATTTTGCATCAAGAGATGAAAACCAAGTTGCTCCTTTGATTTTTTCTAAAATAGAATCTTTTCTTGGAAGTTTATGAGCATCACCAATAGTTGCTTCATTCATCTTCTTATAGTTAATAACCATTCTTCGTTTTCCCCTTTTAATTTCATTATTGTTTTCGACATAAAAGGCTGGAGGCGCATGAGGACTTTTACTTAATCTTATAATTCCTTTTTCCAAAAGATCTCTACATTCTAGTGAAAACTCTTCTCTATCTCTTGCGGAATAAGGAATTTTATTTGGAACATTTATCTCTTTTGTAGGATCTTTTAATTTAATACTTACTAATTCGTTATTTGTATTTTTAATGTCTAAAGGATTTTCAGCACAAATTTCATCCAAAAGTTCTTCTATCTTTATTTCAAGATTATTTTTTGAGATATTTATCTGAAAGTATAAATTTAAATAACATGCCTCTAATATAGAACATATTTTAAATTTTAAGATTTTATCTATAGTAGTAGTCGGTATTTTTATACGTTTTGATTTTTGATTTATTGAAGAATCGTGTGGAGCTTTTAAAACTATATATGTTAATTCTTGAATGAATGGATGATATAGCTTTAAAAAGTTATTTCCTATGATAAAATCCATTCCAGAATCTAACATATATATAGATGGAACAATGAACCTATAATTTTGAATAAAAATTTCAACCATCTCTACTTTTTGGTCAATTTTATGTATTGATTTGTCAGCTATTCTAACTCTTAATGGTTTCTTTAATTTTTTCCAATCAAGTTTTATATTTGAACTAGCAAAGCATTGTGTTGCTCCAGAATCTATGAAAACATTTATAAACTTTTCTGTTATTTTTATAGTAATAAATGTAGCATTATTACTCAGTCTCTGAGTCTGTTTCTGAGACATATTCAAAAATGTAGTCTAAGTTATCATCAGATTCTTCTAATGGTTCCATGAAACAGGATTTAGCAATTTCTATTTGTTTAGTAAGATCATTTTTATCTTTCTTTTTCGGGCATTCATTTGCATAGTGTCCTTCTTCTTGGCAATACCAACATTTACAATTTTTTTTTTATTCGGGCAATAGTTATTTCTTTGTCTTTTGTTTTTATTATTATTTTCCTTTCTAAAATATCTCTTTTTTCTCCAGTTTGGATAGTATTTTCTTTTTCTAAATTGATATTTTCTTTTTCTTTGAAAATTTTTATTAAGACCATATTTTTTAGGTATCTCTTCATTATCTTGACAGCAAATTCTAATTATATTTGCAAATCTTTTTTGAGTTGCTTCTTGCATACAACGTTCTTTTATTTCCTCTCTTATTGCAGAGGTTGCTCCACCAAAATTATTTTCAATTGTCCCTCTATTTATTTCTCTTATAAATCTTCCCATTATAAATGTAACACCCTAATATTCAAATCCTTATGCTCGAGTCATAAGTCAATGATATTACGGTGGTACGACTCTCAGGTGGATTTTTAATATATAAATATAGGTAATTTCGAAAAGAGTATTAATCGAGAAGCCTGAAAAGAGTAGAAATAAAATCGCGAAGACGTATCACTCACGTTTCGACAACAAAAGATAAATCGTGAAGCCGAAAACGATATACGGACAAGGCGTAGAGGAGATTAAGAGATAGATAACAGATAGATATATATAACATAAGTAAATAGCCACTAGTCGCGACCCGCGAAGTTTAGGCCGGCTAGGGTACAGTATGAAAGTAGATGACAACAGTATATCCTAATCTCTCCCAAAGGAAACATAAGAGCCTCTATAGGCAAGTTCCAAAAGAGTTCAATACATAATATAATCTTTTCAAAACATAAGTGGAGAGATTCTAATCAAACACAAAGTAGAGGAAATAAAGATCTTCACCGTCTCTCAGACGACCCACAAACTCACTTCTGAGCACCTGGACCTGTATCTGAAAAACAAGAGATATATACGGAATGAGAACCCCGGGCCCATGGGTTCCCAGTACGGTAAAAGTGCCAAATAAATACAATGCACTGCAATAAAAACTCACCAAGCATCCTAAACTCCTTTTCACCAAGTATCCAGCCTAGATTCTCACTAATCTATAAATAGGCATCTGTCGTAAGGGAATACTAAATCTAGATCACATCTCATATGACTCCCAACTCGCTGACTCTCCCACGAATCAGATTTCAGAATCATAAACAAAGCCATCATCAGTCGTGCTGTCTCAGCAATTCTATATCAATATATCATGCCCTCCCTGGAACTAGTGAAACCACATCACTGCGTCTACCCAGGGAGCTCAAATCATCTCAACTAATGATCACCATCATCATGCAATCGCATCATCAATTCATCTCATCAAGAACAGCCCTCAACCTCCACCGACACCAACATGAGGGGCCTCTTAGTTGTACAAACACAAGCAATACAGGCAAGTAATACACAATTAGGGTACAAGTAGAACAAGTAGCACATAATCAGGTAACTTAGCATATATAATGTAGAAATCCAAAACAAATAGGCAAACCCAAACAATTCAAACATATGCAAATGATGAATGCCTGCCCTATGGCTGATGATATCATCTGTCGGTTATCAAGCCAACCCGACATGTCCGGTAGCTAACCCGGGCACAGTCTCTCTGTTGCATATTAATATCATTAGAGGAAATATGTGCCCTGTCACCATTAGAGGGTATCTGCGCCCTGTCGCCATTAGAGGGTATCGGTGCCCTGTCACCCTTACAACCAGAGAGAAAACACAAGCATGCTTACATTCAACATTTTTCATCATTATTCATTTATCATATTCGTTAATTTATCATATATGCCTTTATACTCAGCCATAATCCATAATGGCTTTGCCGTAACTCGGCAATAACTCAGCCACCCGGCTCACAGTTCAATCCAGAACTAGCCAATTTATCAACATGGCTCCGCCGTATCCGGCAAGAACTCAGCCATCCGGCTCATGGTCCAATCAAGAACCAACAATTTATCAATAAATATAGCCCTTCGGCTCATGGCATACACGGTACTTCCACCGCCATCCTCCATATCTCATATAATCATATCTGATCATCATTGATCATAATCTTTTCCATTGCTTCACTCGCAAGTTACCACATCCCCTAGCTCCTTCCTCATTGCTAGGCATACCATAATGATTTGATACATAAGGGGTGAGATCGGAGGCTTAAAAGTATGAGGTTTGGCTTTAAAAACTCAAAAATCAACTTTGGCATGAAAATAGGGCCACGCGTATGCGCACTCCACGCGCACGCGTGGATGGCCAAAAACTCATCGACGCGCAAGCGTCAGCCACGCGTACGCGTGGGTGCTCTTGCGCCCAGGCACAAAACTGGCACGACCCTGGCACAACTCTCTGGAAAATAGCTGGGCATTTGGTACAGCGCATCGACGCGCCCGCGCACACCACGCGCACGCGTGGATGGTGCTTTCTGGAAGAACGGCGCGCACGCGCCAGGTGCGCCTACGCGCGTAGGGTCGTTCTGCTAAAAATTTTCTAAGTTAAAAGCTGCAGAATTTACAGATTCAACCCCCAATCTTCCGACGGACATAACTCTCTCATTTTAAATTGTTTTTCACCCGTCCTTCGAACGGCATGGACATCCCGGATCCAATTTCATTTCTAAACAGATTTGGTAGAAAACAGAGATCCGTAGTCCAGGTTATGTCCCGTCAAAGTATGCCCCAAAACCATGTTTCCATACAAAACCGCAAAGTGCCATTTTCAAAACAAGTCATTTTCAACTATTTTCAAAATCAATCAAAACATGCCAATTTCAGCCTTTTCTTTGAAATCAATCAAAATATACCAAAATCAACATCAAGCCTCCTCAACTCGCACGTTGACACTTTCTCAAACTCAAACACATTTACATATCATATACGCTTTCTCATGCCAAATTTCAACAACACTATTTCCAATCAACCATCATTATACATAATCAATATCGTACTCACTATCACGTGGCTTTACCCACAAATCAACCTTAATCATTCCTCAAGCATATATCACGACAAACATATCTCTAATGCATCATCATACCATCAAGGCATCAATAATCATAATCACATATATGACCATATAATATATCTCAACCAAATCCAAACATACCTCATCTATATAATTGCACCCAAATTTACCAAATCCCACACCTCAACTCCTCAAACCTTATTATTCAATAACCAACCCAATCATTCATATATTCATTATCTGAAATTCATCCAATCACTTGTGTCATCATACAATGCACACATCAACTTACCTTTCTCACCTTTTTTCGGCCTCCGACCCAAAATCCACGGCCTCCGGCCCAATATCATAATTTAAATGCATAAACCACAAATCAATACTCATTACCCAGTACATCAAATTCTCAATACATCAAGCATACAAGGCCACACAATTCTCAACCCAAATCATTAATTCACATTACATACCAACTATGCATATTGGCACCAACCATTTACACAATCCAAACTTAATCCTAGGGGCATCTAGCCTAGGAATTCTCATCACAACACACGGTACTTAAATGAAACTTAAACCGTACCTCTTGTAGCCAAACCAATTGATCCTCTTCTTTGGAAGTCTTCACCAACCTTAGCTCCAAGCCTCACCAAAGCTCCTCAAGCAATACCAATCTCCCAATTGTGCACCAACATCACCAAATACACTAACATAACCAATATCACATACATACATCAACCTAGGGCTCATAAAAATGACAAGTCACAAGAGTTTGAGCACTTCTTACCTCAGCCCATATGAAGTAGGGATAGAACCCACTTAGAATCCATGTTGGAGTATCCCTAAACACCCAAAATCACAAGATTTCAACACTAATTACCCAAAAACATGTAACAGTGGGGAATTTCGAAAACTGAGAAGATTTGAATGGAATACTCACCACAAAACTTAGATAGAATTGTAGAGGATGAGAATAGCGACGCGTGGCCGCAAACGGCTCGTCAATCGGAGCTCCGTAGCTCAAGTTATGGTGGTTTGAAGATCAAAGAGAGTTAGGTTTTCTCTCTTCTCTTCTCTCTTCCCAATTTCAGCGCCCAACACCCCTTCTTTAGGGCAAAATGAGCTGAAATGCTCATAACTAATATTTATATATGTTGGGTCTTGGGCCCACTTAGGCCCGGTTCACTTATTTTTGCCCATTGGTCCAATTTTGGGCCAAAACCTTTAAGATTAGCGCTCTAAATTGCACTTTAAATATTTCTACCTTCCCTAATTATAGTTCCTCATTTATTAATCTTATTTACCCATAATCAATTTCCTCAGCTGTAGTACCAGACAGATCTCAGCCGGTACTGCCGGTCAAAATTCCACTGCGCGCTTTTACGCAGAAAACTATGTTTTCCGACTCGAAAAAATTCACTGAATCCAAATATCATATTTGAATTATCAAATTCCAATTGCCAAATCTTCCAACCATATTCGCTCTTATTTAACTTATTATTTAATTAATTTCGGTTAGACCGGGTATTACATTCTACCCCCCTAACAGAAATTTTCGCCCTCGAAAATTCCATCCATCACTGCGAGTACGCGAGCGTAGTCTGCCTCTATATCCAACGCATAACAGTCCCAAGGTCCTTTTATTCTGCGCGCTTCCGTTGCCGTGCTCTGATTTTTCTATATTCGAGGTTCTCGGTCATTTGTCCAACGCCGACCAATAGTCTCGTTCCTTACTTTTATCGTCTCATCAACTCACCCTATTAAATCTCAAATCATGTCCTCAATAATATTACCATCGTCGTTAATCACAGCCATCGTCCCCCATCACTATAATCAATCAAAGATCATCACCACACCTTAATGATACTCCATCACTATCCTCTCTCTCTGCCAAGCCAATTACCACTAATCACAGCTCAACTCCAAGCATAAACTCCAAACTTACTTTCTTATTCTCAAACCCTCGAATTTCCACATGACTTGCTGTTATAAAGCCTCCGACTCATCAATCAAAAACCCTTTCATTTCTGGAAAGCAAATGAGTTTGAAATAACAATTTAACAAAATTATAAGAATCCGCTTTCCTTTAATAATCTATAAAAGCATTCGAGACACATCTCTTTTGTTAACGTTACTCATATCAAAAATCATCCTCAAAACCATAACCAACGCTCTTTCAATTTCTTGGGAAAAATTTTCAACAGTACCTCCCCAAAAATTGGAGTTTACCACCCGTCACGGGTTCCCTTAAACCAATCTCAGTACCGCATCAGCATTCCAATTTAGTGGTTTTCACATTCGTCTTTCAAAACCAATCATTATAAATCTCAATCTAATTCCAAGGTCACTATGACCAAACATCATGGTACTCATCTCTCAAACACGACAACTTGCACTCTCTCATCATCTAAATCCAATTATGCATCAATGATAATTTCCTCATCCGCTTTAGAACCATCAAAGCTCGCAGCCGCAATCAATTCCAACTATTGGGGATCATTACTTGCAGTAACCCGCTTAACCCTTCTAGTATTCAAACATAAGATACTATAGTAAACTTTTACAGCTCTTATTCGTAGCTATCCTGTGTTACTGCTTCCACAAGTTTCCGCTGCTTTATTCTGATCTCTCGTCTAGTACGAGTTCTATCACTTACTTCCTCACAACCACAACTTAGCATGACTGGCATTCACTAGATTTCTATCTATGATAGCCAAAACCACATACCAACTTAATCGTACTTTTAACACGTTGTTACCGATCTTTCGCTTACCAATTCCCAAACCGTCGGATCTAACGGTATCACCCGTTGTTGTAGTGAACACACGACCTTGTTGTTGGCCCTTGGTAGTATTCCGGTTGACCTTCTTAGGACATTTCCAGGACACGTGTCCAACTCCTCTACAACCATAGCAAAGTCCCAATCTACCTCGACACGGAGTTCCCGGATGATGGCTTTGACATCGCCCACCAGTCATTCCACTCTGAGGTTGCTTTCCGTTAAAGGCCTACCTAATCACTTATGCTCACCAAACCTTCTATTAAGATAACTTAGGGTTATCTAGAATAGATCATAATTTTTCATTCGACCATGTATTATGAGTGAATACCAGCCTTCAGCATTATCTAAAGTGGTAAAGAATTGAGTTATCAGTTTTCTTATTACCTCAGGTACGAAAATCAGACCTGGCAGTCTCCCGGTCCTTCCGATGTGGGAAATCTCTGACCAAATGTCCTAGCTTTCCGCAATTGTAACACAAACCCGAACCATAACAACACGGTCTATTTGGATGATGACCTCCACATCTCTGACAGCTCAAAACATCTGAAACAACCACTATTTGCTTTTCCCTACCTTTTCCTTGGGAATTCTTATTTGTCGCAAGGTCATTTCGCCTTTGGGGAAGACGTTGTGGGTATCCTCTTCTCTTAAACTCTTGACCCCTTGTTGGGTATTCCTGATTGTGCTCTCTGCGGTGGGACTCCTGACGGTCATTCTTCGTCTCAACAGCCTTCCTCACACATTCTTCAGCAATATGGCTCTTGTTCACAAGTTCGGAGAAGACCCTAATCTCCATCGGTCCAACGGAGCTCAGGATTTCACTTCGAAGTCCTCCCTCATACTTAATACACTTCCATTCCTCGAAGTCTCCCGGGGTTCCTTGACACATACGAGAAAACCTGAATAACTCCTCAAATTTATCCGTATACTCAGATACGGACATTGTACCCTGCTTCAGCTGCAGTAATTCAAGTTCCTTGACCGTTCTAGCAGAATTCGGGAAGTACTTCTTATAAAATTCCACTTGGAAGGTACCCCAGGTGATAGGATCATTCCCCTGCTGCAGGAGACGTCGGGCCCCTTGCCACCAATGCGATGCTTCCCCCGTGAGCAGATAGGTAGCAAATTCAACACACTGTTCTTCAGGCACCAACTGCGCTTGCAGTGCTCGCTCCATGGCCTGAAACCAGGTGTCAGCTTTAGTCGGATTAGTGGTTCCCTTGAACTTAGGTGGATTAACCTTTAAGAAAGTTGCCAGTGTCATCGGGCCCTGAGCTCCATGACAAACTCCAATTTGACGGTTTGTTTTGCATTGAATTTAGAACATTTTGATAACCTTTTGTCACATTTAGCCTAAGAATTAGCATGGTTTTGTTATCTCTTCCATAATTGTGTTTAAGTGTAAAAACATGCTTTTTAAGCCTTATTTTGGTGAATTCTAAGTTTCTGTTTGATTCCATAAGATGCCTTGATGTGTTTGCTAGTAACCTCAGGTTGAAATAGGCTAGGCATGGATCAAAGGAAGCAAGGAAGGAAGCATACAAGTGGAGAGAAGCATAAAAAGTCAAAGAAGCAAAGTCAGCCATGCACGCGCACGCGCACAAGGCGCTCGCGCGCACATTACAGAATCGACCAGGGACGCGCACGCGTACCATGCGCGCACGCGCCGATGCTGGCACATGACCTCATTAATGCAACACGTGCCTGGCGATTTGAGAGGGTTTCTGAACCCATTTTTGGCGCCAAATTGCTAAAGGAAAGGAATAAAAGGATGAAGGATTAAGGGGAAGGCATCATTATCACTTAGGACTTTTGATACTTTTCATACTTTAGATGTTAGTTACCATTAGTTAAGTGAGAGCTTTGTAGTTAGTTTCTAGAGAGAGAAGCTCTCTCTTCTCTCTAGGATTAGGATTAGGTTTAGATTAATCTCTCTTCTTAGATCTAGGTTTAACTCATGCTTTGATTCACTTTTCATTTACCAATTCTTAATCTTCTCCTCTTCCTCTTTCTAGTTGTGTGCTTTAATAATTGTAATTCTTCATTTTGTTTTGGATATATCGTTGTTCCTTGGTTTTCTTTCAATAATGCAATTTGAGGTAATTCATGATAATTGTGATTTCCTTGATTGTTGTTGTTAATTCTTTACATTCAATTGTAGTTAGAATTCATTCTTGTTGTGATTAACTATACTTTTCTTTTGTGCCTTCCAAGTGTTTGATGAAATGCTTGGTTGGATTTTAGTGTAGATTTTGTTCCTCTTGGCCTAGGTAGAGTAATTAGTGACACTTGAGTTATCTAATTCCTTTGTTGATTGATAATTGGAGAGATTGCTAATTGGTTTGGAGTACACTAAGGCTAGTCTTTCCTTGGGAGTTGGCTAGGACTTGTGGCTCAAGTCAATTCATCCACTTGACTTTCCTTTCTTTAGTAAGGGTTAACTAAGTGGTAGCAATGAACAATTCTCATCACAATCGAGAAGGATAACTAGGATAGGATTTCTAGTTCTCATATCTTGCCAAGAGCTTTTATAGTAGTTAGTTTATTTCCATTGCCATTTACTTTTCATGCCTCTCATCCAAAACCCCAAAATAACTCATAACCAATAACAAGACATTTTATTGCAAGTCCTTTGAGAGACGACCCGAGGTTTAAATACTTCGGTTTATAGATTTTAGGGGTTTGTACTTGTGACAAACAACTTTTTGTACGAAAGGATTATTGTTGGTTTAGAGACTATACTTCAACGAGATTTCATTTGTGAAATTCTAAACCGTCAAAAATCCATTCGTCACTCCACTTCCGCCGTTGCCATTATTGTTTATCTGTTGCCCAAGAGCCTCCGCAATGGCCTGCATAGTAGCAGCCATATTCTCCAACACCGCCATAAAGTTTACCGGGTTATTCGGGTTGATTTCCGGTTCCTGAGTACTAGTACAATCTCTCTCACGTCCCCGACCAGGTCCACGAGGCGCCATCTGGTTCCTATACACACCAAACAATCGATATCAAGTTTATCAGTCTCAATATCGGAAGTATAGTGCTTTAAAGTACCAAAAGTACACTCATGGACTTCATGCTAGATGTATCGGTTAGATACCCTAACTAGCACAGGCACAGACTCAGAGTATGCATTGAAGCATAAGCAGTTCCATCCCTCAGGCTCACGAGGACGAACTGCTCTGATACCATAATGTAACACCCTAATATTCAAATCCTTATGCTCGAGTCATAAGTCAATGATATTACGGTGGTACGACTCTCAGGTGGATTTTTAATATATAAATATAGGTAATTTCGAAAAGAGTATTAATCGAAAAGCCTGAAAAGAGTAGAAATAAAATCGCGAAGACGTATCACTCACGTTTCGACAACAAAAGATAAATCGTGAAGCCGAAAACGATATACGGACAAGGCGTAGAGGAGATTAAGAGATAGATAACAGATAGATATATATAATATAAGTAAATAGCCACTAGTCGCGACCCGCGAAGTTTAGGCCGGCT